>NC_056732.1:1321763238-1321990738 GCF_019279795.1 Protopterus annectens
TTCTTGTAACTAGTCTAGTCCAGATACAGATTTTCCGTATCCAGGACTGTTTGTAAGCTTCTGAGAGGTGCCTAAGTCTGGTCTTCAATTTTTCCCTTAGATCTGCTAGTTCTCTCCTCCCCTGCATTTTTACTAGCTTATTAGTCTAGCACTTTACCATACCAGACTTCTTGTAGCAATTATTGTAGCACACAAAAGTGCTACCTGCACCAAACGTTCTACAAGGAAACAGATCCAGTACTTATTATTAATGCCCAGCCCTCCAGGCATGTCTAAAGGTCAGCCCCTGTGCTTTCTCCTATTAACCTGGTAAACTTGGGCATCCTGAGGCAATGTAGCAACTGCCTCATGAACACTGACAACCCTCTCCTCTTACCTCCCAACACTCAGACTTGGAAGAGATGTACTTATATATCCAAACTGGAAGCACGCTCTCTGCAGCCAAGACCAGAATAGCTGGTCAAGAGGAGAAGGTCAACACTTGCACCACACCACATGGAACACAAAGCCCTCCAGAACACACACCATCACTGCCTTCACATAAAAACACAAACCAAGCACCCACCTTTGTGGAGGCTCTCAATAAAATTCTACCCAAACAGCACAGACTTCCAAGGCAGAAATGCACTCGACCACCACAACACAACACTAATCATAAGACACATAACTCTCCTAAACAGTGTGCCACTCAACCAAAGCCCCTAAGGCAAAAGAGCATGCCCAGCACACTAGTCATAGGTGACACGATAGTGAGGCACACTGATATCCTACTCACTAGGTTGAGTAAGGAGAAAGTAACAGTCAGATGCTTGTCAGGTGCCAGGATCCACCACATAATGCACGCGCTTAGGTCCCTCAACAACTGGTACAAATATTACTCTGTCATTGTACATGTGGGTGTGAATGACCTGAGATGTACCTCCCTGGACTACATAAAAAGAGACATGGAGGAGCTCTCAGATTATGTAGCAGAGGCAGGTATGACCCTAGTCCTGAGCAGCATCCTACTATCACCCAGAATGATACGACAATGCAAGCAGAAAATGACTAATTTCAACATTTCTGGTGTCATTCTAAGGGGATCCAGTATCTGTTTGCCTGGGATGACATGATTGACAGACCTCGATGTTTTGCCAGAAATGGCCTGCATCTGTCAACCCTGGGCTTCTAGATACTGGCCAAGGCTCTTGCCACCCCTAAAGTGCCTTTTTTAGGCAGTGTTCCAAAAAACAAATTACCACCATAACAGCTACAAACAAATGCAATCTAAAGGTCATACTGCTCAACACTAGAAGTCTAATTCTCAAAATGCACTCGCTCAAAGCACTCCTTAAAATGGAGAACATCGACATTTGTGCTGTAACAGAGACCTAGTTCAAGGCAGCAAAAAGCACCCCTACACTGCCAAGCTATAACTCATTCCACACTTTTTGGCCCCAGAACTTGGACTGAAGCTCCAAAGGCGGTGGTGTTTCCATATTCATAAAGGATGCTCACATTTCCAGACTGGTAGCCCAACATAGCACATCAGAGATACTTCAGGTGCAGCTAACATTGGGTAAGACAGTGATTCACGTCATAGCCTGTTATAGGTCCCCAACCATGTCCGAAGACTCACACTCCATAATCTTAAGCACCCTGGAGAATATTAGGCTCCAACCTAACACTCTCATACTGGGCAACTTCCACTACCCCTCCATTAACTGGGAAAACTACTCATGTACCTATACAGTTACTCAACGTTTCCTGGAATTCATTAATTCCAATACCCTGGACCAGTTAGTTCTTACCCCCACTAGAGGTAGCAACATCCTTGACCTGGTCATTACTAACATGGGCAACCGTTGCTTTATACCAATAGTCAACTCCTCCCTGGTTAGATCCAACCACAAACTAATCACCTTGGAAATCCACATCCTTCCCACCCCCACCCCCCACAAAGGTAACCACCATGAATAACTTCTCGAAAGCTAACTTTGGGCTCCTAAAAACAGAGGTGGCTAACTTCATGGCACCCATGCAAATGGAGGATAGTTGCATGACAGCCGAATCATACACTAATGCACTGTATGAACACGTACACAAATGCATGGCTCTTGCCATACCCAATAGAACCAAGACACTCTCCTCCAAAAAAGGAATCTAATCTGGTGGTCCCCTGCCATAAACAAACTCTACAACAGAAGGAGTAAACTGATGTGGAATAAAGTGAAGTCCCAAGACTGAAAAATTCTCTTATCAGCCTCACCAAAAAGTTGAGATCCCTCATCAAATCCTCTAAAGCTAGCTATGAAAACAGAATTACAGCAGATATTAAAGACAACCACAAGTTCTTCTATTGTTATGTAAAGAATCTCCACGGCAGTACCCAGATTTGCTCTGAGCTACTGCACAATGGTACCTCCTATACCAAGCCAACAGATATTGCCAATATACTGGCTAAAAGATTCAGTGCCCAACTTTACCACACTCTCCCCTCCAGAGGACCAATCACAATACAAGTAGATTGTGATGCACCCAGTATTACTGCTGCACAGGTTAAAACAGCACTGTCCAAAGCCAAAAATACAGCTTCTATGGGACTTCACAATACACCTGGCTGGGTTCTACATGAACTACAGTGTGAACTGGCACCTCACCTGTGTGCCCTGTTCAATCACAGCCTCACCTCAGGCATTGTCAGTTGTCATTACCAAATGGCACACTGCTATAGTTATCCCTCTCCACAAAGGAGGAGTGACTACAGACCATGGGAACTATAGCCCCATTAGCCTGACAAGTCTGATATGCAAAGCTATGGAATGCATCATCATGGACCTAATAAACAAGGATATAGGGAATCTCCAAACTCTGGATCTCACACAGTTTGGTTTTGTGAAGGGTAGATCATGCCTGCCCAACTTGGACGACTTCTCTGATTCAGTCACCAGAGCTGTGAATGAAGGCAAGGTGGTTCATACAGCCTACCTTGATCTGGCCAAGGCCTTTGATATCATTCCTCACTCAGGAATCATAGAAAAACTCACTAGCTAGGCATCAACCCCTATATTACTAGCTAAGTTACAAACTGGCTCACAGATAGAACGCTGACTCCAAGTCAGACTGCCGACCAGTCAGAACTGGAGTCCAACAGGGATCAGTCCTGGGTCCTCTCCTGTTTAGTATCTACTTTTCAGACATTCGGGCCAACATGAAGGGACTCTGGCTGACAAAGTTCGCAGACAATTGCATGTTGGGAGCCATTATTAACTCCCCAAGTGATTTTGACATCTTACAGAAAGGCATCACTAAGACCAAAGACTGGTGTCAGAGCCATGGCCATAAGCTCAATGCCAAAACATGTGTCATCATCCCCTTTGGGAAAAACACAGTTCCCATGAATTACCACATCTATGGTAGTCCACTAAACACAGAAGGTGTTATAAGAGTTCTGAGAAAACAGGTTGACAGTAACCTCTCTTTTGATCACCACATTGTCACTGTGGTCAGAAAGTCCTTCTATGTGTCACATCTCATTACTAAGGGTTTTGCATCCAGGAAGAAAGAGGTCATTGTCTCCCTCTACTCTTCCCTCATTAGACCAGTTGAGTGCAATGCCCCATTTGGCATGTACCTCACTAGACACCTGCAACAACTGGAGAGGCCGCAAAAGTACCTCACAAAGAGGATCCTAGGCCTTAAACACTTGTCCTTTATGGACAGACTAAAAAAACTCCAACTATTCCTTGTCTCATATTGCCTACTTAGAGGCGATCTCTGCTTGACTTACAAAGCCATGTCTGACCCAGCTCCATTAGAAATGCTACATATAAAGAAATCCCAATCCCTCCACACCACATGCTCCAGAAACCTCAATCTCATTACCACAAGCAACAGAATGTGCTGAAGGGACAGGTTGATAACCTAGAGACTGCCCATACTATGAAATAGACTTCCTATACATGTCAAACAGAGCACCTCACTGGCCCTCTTCAAGAGAAGCATTGATGAGTGGATGGGAAATAGAAAATTCACCCCAGGGATCACTCCACTGGCTCTACTTGACAGAAGCAATGGGAACTAAGGTCGGGTGGCACAATGCCAGGGTAATCCTATGGGCTAGGCTTGTAAAGGCTCCAGAGCCATTAGCCTAGTGCACACCTATGAACCTATGAATGAATATAGAGAAATCTTAAAAAAGCATGTTCCACACACAAAAAATAGGAAAAGGGATGGTTCCATTTGAAGAATAGAGGGAACCAAGCTGTTGAAGTTTGCATTAGCAAATTCCTGTAGAATACCACCCATTCTGGTACTCAATGCCCTGGGATTTAGCCATGTGCAAGTTGTTATCCATAAAGTCTCATATCATATCCTAGCAAGCTGTAGGTCATCCCCTATGTCCCTAGAATCCAATAGATCATACCTGGACCTACTGGAGACACTTACCATTAAACCTAATACACTATTCATGGGAGACCTTAACTACCCCTCTATAAACTGAGAAACATACACTTCCTCATACTTGCAGACAGAACAATTCCTGGACTTTATCTTGACCAGATAGTGCACACAGCCACTACAGGTTAAAAAATACTAGACCTGGCACTCACCAATGTGGGAGAACACTGCACCCCCCATAATGTCACATCCTCACTGTTGAGGTTGCATGTCAAAGCTGTTTCCTTCAAAATAAAACTCAGTTTGGTAGCCCCAGCAAACCATTTAACAGTTAGTAACTATTCCATAGCAAACTACAATCTATTAAGTGATAGTGTGTCATAATTCAATGCCCATCCTAACCCTGAGTTCACAACAACCTATGCAGACTTTTTTCACAGAGACCCTGTATAACCATGTAAATGGATCTATAATGGTTGCTGTATGTATTAGAAGTAAGCCCAAGACAAAACTCTTAAAAACAAATCACACTGGTGGAATCCTAACCTCATAGGATATATAACAAAAGGAAAATGTCATGGCTAAAATCAGGAAGAGCAACTTCCATAATAATAGGAGCTCTGTAATTAAATGAAATAGAAAACTAAGAGGACTAATTAAGTACAACAAGGCCAATTATGAGGTCAAGATAGCTATACTCACAGGCTAAAGACAACCACAAGGCCTTCTATAGCTATGCTCGAAACTTTTTAAAGGCAGCATACATCATAGGTACATAGGTTCATAGGGTCATAGGTTGGTACTAGGCTATCGGCCCTAGGGCCTGTACAAGCCTAGCCATAACAATTCCCTGGTTATTTCTTCCCACAATATTTACTTCCCTGGACCCCTGTCTAGCAGGGTGACTGCCGTGATCTCTGGGGTAAATTTCCTATCTCCCATCCAGTCATTAAGGTTTCTTTTGAAGAGGGCCAAGGAGGCGCTCTGCTTGACATGCATGGGCAGTCTATTCTAGAGTATGGGGGATCTCTGGGTCAGGAACCTATCCCTCCAGCATGTTTTGTTTATTGTGATGACAAGGTTTAGGTCCCTGGAGCATGTGGCTCTGATGGATTGGGATTTCTTTAAGTGTAGCATGTCCAACAACTCTGGGTTTGATATGGCCTTGTATGTGTGCCAAACTGCTGGTCAGCGGTGCCACCTTTACTGAGGAGAGCAACAGAGCAAATTTGCTGGCTGACAAATTAATCTCAAATTTTACCTCCTCCCCCTCTTTGTCTCCCCCCAATGAAATACCTAGTAGCATACAACAATAACTATTAGCAGAGAGCAGGACCTGGTGGTCTTACTAAAGCCACAAATGCAGCCTCATTGGGCCCCAACAATTTCATCAGATGGCTCTTAAATAGCTTAAAACATGACCTAACAGGACCATGAGTCGCTTTTCAACTATGGCCTCAGAATAGGTTTTTTACCACAAGAATGGAAGGCTGCAACTGTTATCCCCCTTCACAAGGGTGGACCAGCAACCAACCCAGGAAACTGCAGACCTATTAGTCTGACTAGTTTAATATGCAAAGCCATAGAAAAAAATATCATTGACATAATCAACAAAGATATAGACAACCTTCAAACACTGAATCCAATCCAGTTTGGCTTTGTCAGGGAAAGGTCATGCTTGCTAAACCCTGGCAGATATCTTTAACTCATTCACTGAAACAGGAAGCTCAGGAAGTTTGCACTGTAAATTCCAGTGTGTGGTGCCTAAGCCTTTTGACAAAATCAAATTATATCCTCACATTTGAAACAAATGTTCATATTTCGGGAACCACAGGGGTTACGAAAGAAGTATAATCAGCAAACTCTTCAGCACAAACTGTTTTTATAGTGGTAGCATGCTTTAGATTCTAGGTCTTAAACCAAATTTTATAAGTCACAGTAAACACAGTGGGCCGGATTCACGAAGGCTTGCATGGAGTCTAAGAGTAGAGTAAGACTCCATGCAGCCAACATGTCCGCCGAGCGATCCTGGAACAGCCGGTAGGGGCGTGCAACAGAGCTCCTAAAACGACTCTTAAATGGACAGGGCAAGGATATACAAATTACCTCATTTGCTGCTGAAAGGTATGCAAATGAGGTAAATTTGTGATTCAGGAAACCCTAACCTATCCGAGTAAGAGTAGTGTTATTTGTAGCAAAACGGAGCCGTGACAGCTCCAAAAAAAGGATGCAACCAGTCGAGGAAGCATGCCAATGGCCAAAAATACAGCCATTGGCAATGTCCACCGATGCAAAAATAAAATAAATTAAAATATATTTTTTTCCCGATCGCCAATGTTTAAGAGCAGCGCCGCGCAAATGCGCTGCGCTGTAAAAACCAGAAAACCAATAATTAAAAAGCAGAAATGTGGATTTGACAGTAATCCCTAATATACAATGCAAGGGAATGGCAGTCCAAAGACAACATGGCTACCGTGTAGAGGTTGCTAAGGGGGGAAGCTCAGTCTAAGAGTTGTAACCAAGCATTAGTAGGCAATCCTATGCAAATGAGGGTAAGGATAGTGAATCCCAAGTTTACATAGCAAAAGAGCACAGTCAGTGTAGTGTAGGAGTAGGATAAGGGGTGTAACAGAGTAGAAGATAGGTGACATCATAAGGGGGGTATGTCTGAGAGAAGTGAAGCTCATTGGAGTAGAGTGGCATGTGTCTGCTGTCAGATACTAATCACTGGAAGAGGTGTGTTAGCAGGTACCCTAGCTAAAGGCAAGAAATTGAAGGTGTATGCCATGAACAACACCAAAGTTTCTTGTAGTAACGCCTGCACCATGTATGCGCGCGTGTGTGCGCCTGTAAAATCAAGTAAGCCTATGTGCGCGCATGTGCACCTGTGTGCGCGCGTTTAAGCCGGAGTAAGCAAGTGTAAGGATGTTGAAACCCGTGTAAGCGAGTTTGCGCCTGTGTGTGCGCGTTTTAGCAAGAATAAGCAAGTTGTAGTCCATGTAAGTATGTGTGCGCACGTGTGAGCTGGTGTGCGCGTGTTTGCGCTTGTTTGCATGGTGCTGCCCCCTGAGGAAACAGAAAGGGAAAAGAAAGCACAACAAATAGTAGGAAGTTAACCAGGGAGTACTAGCAGAGCTAGCAGGTGAAAACAATCAGAATCAGGCAATTACACAGGCAGTACACTAGCCCAGCCCAGCCCAGCACTTAAAACTCAGCAAAAAACATTCCAGTATGTTTTTCTCAGACACACTGCAACACTGCAGTAAGCTAATAGAAGTGAAAACTGAAAAAGCTTTACTGAAACAAAGAAATGTTAGGGGCTGCCATTGCTGTTATAAGGCGACATATGCAATATGCTGAGGGTGGTGACAATGCAAATGTTGCTGAGCAACCCATAGTGAGAAGACGGAGAAGAGTGTACAGGCCTAGGGTAACCTACCAGGGGCTACATGAGCTGGAGATAGTGCAGCGCTATAGAGTGGACAGAGACCTCATGCAGCAAATTGTAGAACTGTGCAGGCCACGCCTCACACACAGAACCAACAGAGGGGAACCCATCCCAGTGGAAACCAAGGTGTGTGTTGGCCTAAGAATATTAGCAACAGGTACCTTCCAGAGACCAACTGGTGATATGATGGGGATTTCACAGGCATCAGCATCCAGGGTACTGCACCAGTTCCTGAATGCCATGTCAGCACATGTCGGTGATCATGTATATTTCCCCAATTCCCATGAGGTATTGGCCAGCAATATGCGTCTCTTCCAGCAAATAGCGGAATACCCTGAGGTAGTGGGTGCAATAGACTGCATGCACATTCGCATCAAAACACCAGCTGGTGAGCAGGGTAGGGTCTACTATAACCGCAAGGGTTACCCCTCCATCAACTGCCAGGTCGTGTGTGATGCCCAGGGCATAATAATGAATGTGTGTGCTGGCTGCCCTGGAAGCTACCATGACTCCCATATCTGGCATCTGACACAGCTGTACCAGACATTTGCCAATGGGGACATCCTTCATGGTCACCTAGTGGGGGATGCTGGATATGTACTCGAGCCGTGGCTGATGACACCCATCAGAAATGCACACACCCCTGAACAGGAACGCCATAATGAGGCACACGCACAAACACGAAATGTAATCGAGCGTGTGTTTGGGCTGCTCAAGTCACGGTTCCAGTGCCTGGACACATCTGGTGGAGCCTTGCAGTACTCACCAACTACATGTACCCAAATAGTCATGGTATGTGCTATGCCACACAATATAATCCTGCGAAAACAGCTGCAGCAGGAGGAGCATAGGGCCGGGTACAACAGCCCCCCACCATTGCCAAGGCCATGACAGGCAGAGCATGGCTCAGAGGAGGAACAACCTGAGCCTGCCCCAGTAGGCAGAAGGAGGTGTGCCCAGTATGCTTTGGCCTTGGCAAAGAGGCAAAACATAGCATATACACTGGCTCAGTAGGAACCCTGGAAATTATACCTCTCTCCGACTTGCACATATAGTATAAGGGATGCCTAACTTGACACTACCTGTTAACAAATATGTATAGGGAGTGTAAAATGTGCATCCGACATAGGCAGCCCTGCAGCACCACCTGAGGCATGATTGCTATGTGTTAAGCAATATAAAGCACTGCTAAATAGCTCTCACCACTATTTAGTATATGTAAACAAAATTGCCCACACTAAGTAGCACAACTACAGGCAATGTTGAACAATATTGTGCACTGTCCAGCAACGTTGGTCAACATTGAGCAATGTTGTGCAAGTCTGGTCAAATGTAGGCATAGTTCAGCAAAAGCAGGTTAACATGTTCATATTTGCTTTACTTTTCTTTAAGCAGTCTGTTCTGGCATGTATGAAAATATGAAGCAGTGACAGTCCTCGAACCCAGGATACAGTGCACTATAGTCATAGTACAGAACCACTAAATCATGACAGTATATCAATGGTCAGCTTGTATGAAAAAATGTTGATAAGTCAATGCTAAGTATCTCATGGAAACCTTGCAGGCATAGCATAATCTCTGTCGAGTTAGGACACAAAGGTGAGGTCTGCAGTAATAATAGAACCTGATATTCAACACACATATAGTATAAATGTTAATATCGGTAATGTTCACACACATCAACAAATGTAGTGGACCTCAGACAGCAACATACCGCAAGGTCACACTGGGCATGCTCACACACTTGAATATATGAGACAAATGTCAGGCAACAAAACACTGAAAGTCTGAACTGGGCATGCTCACACACTTAGGGCACGTTTGAGTACAGCAGTGGGCCACACATATCCCTCAGTTGCATGTGTCAACCCAGGAACCTCGCACTATTCACCAATCCACCATGTGCACATAGTGATATGACAACAGACACATATATAATATAGTGAAATCCTGTCACAATCAAATATGTTATGCAGATACCTAGTTTGTTCATAGAAAGTGGTAAAGCAAAGAAGAAACAAAACCTGCAATCAGTACCATCACTGAACAATGTGCATCCTGAACATTAGCATAGGTTCAGAGGTTGACACTAGGCTATCTGCCCTAGGGTATGTAGAAGCCTAGCCACAGTGTGTTTGTATTTTGCAACCCCGCTAGATCAGTAGACTGTGCCTGTTAATAGTAGGTCACACAAGATATCTCACATATGTTCATTTAATTCTGCCTCTGTCTAGCAGGGACCCATAACATAACCCAGGGCTAAACATACAATCACCCATCCATCTGTGAAGATGTCACCTGTAGGTGGTCAGCATGGGTTTATGCGTATGTGGGACTGTGATCACATTCCCGAGTGAGTGGAGCCTCTGTGATGGGAATCTGCCCCTCCAGCATGTCCTATTAACATCATTGCTGACATACCTGTCCCTGGAGCATGTAGCTGTAAGGGACTTTGATATCCTCATGTGGAGCCTGTCCATCAATGCTGTGGCATGGCTTCAAACAAAAGGCACAGACTGCATCCAAGTAGGCAGTAAGCAACTGAGGAGAACTGGGGTCACAATAGCCAAACTGTGCATACCATCTGTGCGAGTCCCTAGATCCACTTGGTTATATACATTTGTGTACATTCCAGTTGCTGCAGGTGTTGGGTAAGGTACATCCAAAATGGGGCATTGTATCCAAGCATGTGCCTGATGACTATAGGGTCACAATGACCCCACCTGATCTGGATGTAAAACCGTATGGGATAAGGTGGGCTAAATAGAAGGTGTGCCCAACAACATTGGCAATGTGGATGTCCCCAAATCACAAATCACACAGACTGTACATGATTTATCATCACCTATGTGGTAATATGTGGGCACGATGTTACTACCAAAGGTGATGACTATGTATCTAAAGGAAGGTAGCTGTAGGCCATGGCTCTGGCACCAGTCATCCATCTCTGTGAGACCCTTTCTGAGGATGCTTGTGCCAGCTGTGGAGTCGATTATGGCACACAGTTTGCAGTCATCTGCAAACATGGTCAGCCGTATTCCTCCTGTGTTAGCCAGTACGTCTCAGAAATATATACAGAACAACAGAGGTCCCAGGACTGAGCCCTGTGGGATGCCGCATGTAACTGGTGTATAGTCAGACATGGCACCTGCAATACTGACCATATGTGTGCTATCCATGATTCAGTTAGCAATCCATCTTATGACATATGTGTAGATATTGAATCCGGTGATCTAATGTATAAGGGCCGAGTGGGGTATTGTGTAGAACTGGTGTGCGAGCTCCAGGCAGGCTGTGTGGACAACCCTCTGTACGTCTATGGACCTGTTAACTGTTTAAACACATCAAACAGGTGCAAGAGGCAAGATCTGCTCACAACAAAACCAAATTGTGTAGGATCCAGTGTCTGTAGGTTCACAATGTGTATGTGTATGTGTTCCATGATGATACACTCCATAGCTTAGCAGACCAGGATAGATAGGCATATATTGGGATAATGTTCAGGGTCCCTTGTGGCACCAGCACTGTGGAGCAGGTACACCATAGCTGTATGCCATTCCATGGGTACATATCCTGTAGTAACTGCGATATTGAACAGTGACATAATGTGAGTGTGAAGTTTGTCATGAATCTCATGTAAGCCGCAGTCCGGGACACCATCTGGTCCCACTGATGCTGTGTTGTCTGCTATGGAGAGGGCAGCACACACATGTTCATCTGTGATGTCAGGGAGGCTACACCCTGTTGTGATGGACATGTGCACTGCAGGGGGGATGGTGGGGAAACATTCCCACTGAACCTGTTGTCCAGGATGTTCGCAATGTCAGTGGGTTCACTGTATCATTTGTAATTAAGCAGTAACTCACAGCATATCTGTGAGTTCCCACCCAGGTCCCTGACATAACTAAATAAGGCCTTGTGATTGTCCATAGTGTCTGTTGCAAGTGTCCATTAGACGTGGGCCTTAGATGAATCATCAAGTGATCGTAGCTATACCATAGTACTGATCAGAGATGCCTTCCTGATTGTGATTGTGCTCTATAATGTAGTAGCCTCCTCCTGTCCTTGTATAGCTCATTAATGGCCGTGGTCCACTAGACAGGTCCCCTGCCTTTGGAGGAGTGAGTCTTGTAGTTGTCTGGGATAGCATGATCCATGCATTCCAGTAGTTATCCATAGAATGGGCTTGTAAAGGATTAAGTGGTCTGAGCTGTAATTAACACTGTCCCAGGGTCATTGAGGGATACCACCTCAGTTTGTACAAGTGTGACTTTTGCTCATGAGAAGTACGTCACTGAGATCACATAGGATGTGTGTGTGTATGGGATATGTATGTCTAGTGAGATGAATGTATGTTCTGACCTTAACAATGACGGGTATAGCTCTGGTGTGGAACATAGAGTCCCCATGTTGGGGATGATCAGGTCCCACATGTTTTAACCCCCTGTGGTTGTGGTGAGCAGGTCTGCCATAGCATTTGAATGTAAAGCACTGCTAAATAGCTCTCACCACTATTTAGTATATGTAAACAAAATTGCACACACTAAGTAGCACAACTACAGGCAATGTTGAACAATATTGTGCACTGTCCAGCAACGTTGGTCAACATTGAGCAATGTTGTGCAAGTCTGGTCAAATGTAGGCATAGTTCAGCAAAAGCAGGTTAACATGTTCATATTTGCTTTACTTTTCTTTAAGCAGTCTGTTCTGGCATGTCCTAGCAACTGTTGTGCAAGGGTGTCAGTGCTTGAGTAGTATACCCAGTCAATGTTTGTGTATTTGAAGTCACACAATATAATGGTGTTTGGTGAGACCTTCACATTCCCCAGTGTTCCCAGGAATAACGAGTGTTGTTCCCAAGTTTGGGAGTGTGGTCTGTAACAGTCTACAAACTGAAATGCAGTTTGGCCCACTCTCAGTTGCACATGTACGTTCCCCGATGCTTTGTGCAGTGCTACCAACCTGGAGGTGTGTGTATGAATGATGTATATGGATACCCCCCCCCTATTGTTGTTGTCCGGTCCGAGTCTTGTGTCCGAAAACCATGGTATGACGTAAAACCTGTTAGTGCTGCTGTGCTTTTGTGAGCCTGAACCAGGTGTTTGTTACTGCACATATATCGATAGACTCCATACTGATGTGAGTCCTGAGTGCATGCATTCTGAGAGTTAGACATCAGTTGTTGAGCACCATCACTTTCCATTTCCTTTACCCTGTAACGTCTATGGCTGTGGTTATGTCTTCTGAGCCTCACTTCAAACAGCCACTATGTGTGTGTCAAGAGCCTATGGCAGTCTGTGAAAGCCTAGGAGTGACAGGTGCATGGTGTCCATAGCAAATGTACGTGGCATGTTGAGCATGTAATCCCAGGCTGACAGACACTGGATCCCCTGTGAATGACAACAATACGTTAGGCAACTGTTAAAAGTGATCATTTCATCTGTATACTGTGACATAGTACTTGGTGAGGGTAAGATGCTACACAAGGTCAGGGTCATACTGGCCTGGGCTACATGATCAGAGAGCTCCTCTATGTCTCTTGTCATGTAGTCCAGGGAGGAACGTCTGAGGGTTTACACACCAGCATGGTCAATGATGGAGCCATATTTGTACTTGCAGTGGACTGACAACAGTGCATGTGTCATGTGGCAGATCCTGGCACCCGACACACAGCACAAAGTGACCTTCACCTTGTTCAGCCTGGTGAGTGGGATGTCAGTGTGACTGACAATTACAGTCACCTAATACAAGTATATGATGTGTGTTGTGTAGGCCTAAGGGCAGTGACTGTGTGGCACAATGACTTTGTGAACTATGTGATATGTGTGTATGGTTGTGTGTTAGCAGTTCTTTGTGTGTCTGCTTTGGATGTCTCTGCTGCTTAGGCAGAGCATATTTAGATGCTCCAAGTATGTCTTTGTGTGTCAATGTATATGGTTTGCTGTTGTCATAGGTCCATGTGCGACTGGATTTGTGGTGTGTGTGGTTACCTTCACCACCCGATAGACTGTGCCAGTCATGGCTTGGGAGAGCTCAGCCTCCTGTCTGTCTATACAGTTGCACCTCTCACATATATCTGAGTTTGTTGGTAGGAGGACAGTGTTCCCTGTGTACATAAGGCAGTTGTAACAATGCGTCAAAATTCCAATATGCACCAGCTAGACTGGAGAGTACACACAAAACCGACCTTTGGACATGCCAGGATATAATGATGACATACACTGTTGACTGATCACAAAGGATCAGTAGTGTGTGAAGTGTGTAAAAGAGTATAACAGGGGTTTAGTGTTCAGGTTTGTTGTTGCTGTGGAAAGATAATCTGCGAAGGAGTACAGACAGAAACATTACACCTCCTTCAGCTATGTCAGAAATATCGATGTACAGTCATATATGTCCTGAGTCAGGGTCAACTGTACCTGAATGACAATGTCGACATTCTGTCAGACAGGCCCATACATACATACCCACCTCCCAGTGACAAAAGGCCCTAACATCATACCAGGAGATATCACATGTAGAATGTGTAAACTGGTCCTCCCAATGCCAAATGAATCCCATCACGTGGATAACATTGTTTCCCCATATGTGTAATAAGTGAACAACAGGACAAACAGACTCTGCACCTGAACAGTCTGTTGAGCCTCACACTCTATACAGGATCTTACACCGTTGAATGTGTTACAGCAACATGTGGCACACCCACAAGTGTTGGTGCACAACACACCATAGTCCTATAAGCCTACGAAGTCTGAAATGCTAGTCCATGGAGTCCATCATGATTGCAGTCAGGAACAGAGCTATTGTAAACTGACAAACACACAACTCAAACGTCTGTGGTATGCTAATGAGCACATCATGTTTGCCAAACCTGCTAGATTTCTTGCAAGGCAGCCACCCAGGACATACATCACTGAAAGGAGCAACACAGGTCCCACATAGACTTTGAATAGCCCTTTACCAACATCACAGACACATGTTGTATCCACAAAACCAACAATCCGTGCATGAATATGTATTGTCATATGAAGGAATGGTAATTTGTCCACAGATAGAGCACACAAGCTATGAATTGTGTATTCCTGTTCAAGATGTTCACACCTGCTGACCCACAAGGTTCATTCCTGGGATTGCATAACACTAAGTGCACACACATTACCATGTCCAGTCTGATGATGTCAGCAACCTACAAATATAGCATGTGAATTGAAACCACACAGTAAAGCATGTAGCATGTCGTGTTAACGCGTATCTCACTAGTATCATAACATAGGTAGGTAGGGGTTTGAATCCTGCAATTGCTGAGTGTGTCTGTGTGTGTGAGATTGGCTTTGAGGGGAGTGGCCTTTTTGGAGACTGTGGAAACACATTAGGAGTGGTGAATACCTCTTTGCCAAGTGTGATGATGTCAGTATCCTAAAAATACAGCATTGGAAATGAATGCGCCCAGTAAAGCAAATAGCGCGTCGTATTAATGTGTATCTCACTAGTGTCATAACATAGTTAGGTAGGGGTTTGAATCATGCGAATGCTGTGTGTGAATGAGATTGCCTTTGAGAAAAGTGGCCTTTTTGGAGACTGTGGAAACACATTAGGAGTGGTGAATACCTCTTTGCCAAGTGTGATGATGTCAGCATCCTACAAATACAGCATTGGAAATGAATGCTCCCAGTGAAGCAAATAGCATGTCATGTTAATGCATATTTCACTAGTGTTATAACATAGTTAGGTTGGGGTTTGAATCCTGTGAATGTGTGGGAGATTGCTTTTGAGAGGAGTGGCCTTTTTGGAGACTGTGGAAACACATTAGGAGTGGTGAATACCTCTTTGCCAAGTGTGATGATGTCAGCATCCTACAAATACAGCATTGGAAATGAATGCTTCCAGTAAAACAAATGGCGCATCATGTTAATGCATGTCTCACTAGTGTTATAACATAGTTAGGTAGGGGTTTGAATCCTACAAATGCTGAGTGTGAATGTGTTTGTGTGAGATTGCCTTTGAGAGGAGTGGCCTTTTTGGAGACTGTAGAAACAAATTAGGAGAGTTGAATACCTCTTTGCCAAGTGTGATGATGTCAGTATCCCACAAATACAGCAGGGGAGATTAAAGCACCCAGTAAAGCATACAGCGCATCATGTTAATGTGTATCTTACTAGCATCATAACATAGTTAGATAGGAGTTTGAATCCTGCAAATGCTGAGTGTGTATGTGTAATCCTATGAGAGGCATGGCCTTTTTTTGAGAATGTGAAAACACATTGAAAGAGGTGAATACCCCTTTTGCTGGTTTGATGATGTCAGTATCCCATAAAAACAGCAGTGGAAATGAAAACTCCCAGTAAAGCATATGGTGCATAGTGGTAATGCATATGTGTCTAGTACCATGACATAGGTAGGTAGGGTTTTGAATCCTGCAATTGTTGAGTGTGTGTGACGCTGTTGAGCAAAGTGTTGTGTGTTTTGCTACTACTACTGTATGACATATCAGTAAAACAACAGTATGTGCATTGCACACTGCAGGTATCTGTGTGGCAAAAACACATATGTACATGTGACCTAAATTGGTAACTGTGTGGACAAGACATATATGTACATGTGACCTCATTCACGTCATAAGTGTGAAGCCTGCTGTCAACACAACTACATCTGTTAACATTGACAGTTTTTGCTGCTGCTTCTTGGACCGTAGCTCACATATGTATGTATGTATGTATGTGACAAGTCCAGCCACTGTAGTGAGCTGTGCCCTAGGTCATCTGTGTCACACACACACATGACAGTTGTTATACAATAGTGTGAGTGTGGGTGTATGCCTGTGGCATATGACAGACATGCCCAAACACAACACAGTCTGTCAATAATGGCCATTCATGGTAGGTATACAACAACCCCATGTATATGCATACAGACACCTTAATACTTATGTGATACTTATGTGATACACTGAGGGACATCAGCATAGCTTTGGGGATGTGGATATCAAAGGACAGATAAAATCACATGTGGCTGTCTGTACACATCGGTACCCCTGCTACACGTTGTGTGCTACTACCAATGTGGTACAATCAGGATACTATGTGTAGCAAATGTGGATGACTATGCTGTTGTTGGATCATAGCTTCACAACATGTGTTTGTTAACAGGTATGTGTCTGTATGATACCCTCATGGAAGATAGGTGTCTAATCCGGTGAATGCTTTGTAGGCCACTGTATGCATTACCAGATGTGGATGCACATATCCCTAGTGTGTCTGCGTGTACCTAGGATGGACTCATGCCAAACAGGAGTGGTCACGGGAATGTGTGGTGGTCATTACCACTGGTAACTGGTATAGTACAAAACCAGAAAGATTCTAATGCTACTGTGTATCCTACAGCTGTGTGTCAGTTGTCAAGACATCATGTAACGATTTGTTAAAATCAGGCTGTTGAAGTTATGTACACTACCAGAATGCTAACCAATGACCGATATCAACAGTATCACCCACAGCATAGGGTCATACCATGTCATACACACATGTGTACGCAAGTTGTGACATATGTGTAGTGACATGCTTATTGGACATCAATAGGAAATATGAAGTATTAACACTGTGTAATACAGGGCATGTCACCCTTTACATGTGCCCACCATGCACATACATGCAAACAGTGCACCTCCACCATGTTCACAAATGTACACCTTGGAATCTGTACAGCACACATCATAGACGTTACATCCATGCCCACCATGCACATACATGCAAACAGTGCACCTCCACCATGTTCACAAATGTACACCTTGGAATCTGTACAGCACACATCATAGACGTTACATCCATTCAACAACACATGCTGCAAGTACCACACACAACAGCCAACTTTCACATGTGTGGACAATCCATGTTTGGTATTAACACTGGTGTATACAAAACAAAATTGATAATCACTGCTGGGATGCATCATGCCTGCTCAGATACACCTACAAGGATATCATTACCCATTACTGTTCACAACATGCTAACATTGCTACACTGCTAGTAGGTCACCCTGTGCATCAGCACCACGTTATCCTGTTCCTGCATCAATGTCACAGATGACAGGAGGTGGCACAGTTTCATCATATGCTCAGGGTGTGTGGTTGTTTTCCAGAGCCTGACAATGACCCAGCCAATCAACATGTATGTGTATGTGTGTGTGTGTGTGTGTGTGTGTGTGTGTGTGTGTGTGTGTGTGTGTGTGTGAGGGACAACAGTACAGTATGGGTCAGTGTTGATGTGATGTGTGTGTGCATGTGTTAGCCCTATGTGTTGTTAGTATGTGTGTGTGTCTGCATGCACACAGTACCCCCTTGTGGCTGCCAGTTATGGGAGTTTGTGGAACAGCCACAGACGGTACCTGCCAGGCTGTACAGATCACTGTCTCCAGCCATGGACACAGTACCTGTGCCTGCCAGGGGTGACACGAACTGTATCGGGTACTAAGCCAGACTGAGAACTATCGTCAGAGGCAGAGGGATGTTGACTGGACCCATGTCCCTGCTGGGACTGTCTAGAGCCACATGCACGTGGTCATCTCGGACGGTCTACCGACAGCTCAGCCACAACATTGCTGGGGCTGGTACTGGCACTACGGGAGTGGCTGGCACTTGGTTGTCATCTGCGTTGGCTGCCAGCTGAGGATGTTGCTGGCATACGTCCACATCGACATCCCAGCCATCCTGCACTGTCCTGGCACATGGACATAACATTGTGGAGGACATCTAGTGTCTCCCCCCAACATCTATCAATGACATTGGTGTAATTGCAGATGGCATTGGCAAGGTCACGGATACTGTCATTGATTGCAGTGTTATGAGCCCTCTGCGTCCTTAGTCCCTGCTTGGTGTACCGTTCCATACGTGTCTGTGCTTGCATCACAGCCCAGAACATACCTGAGGTTGTGAGACCTGTGCGGGCACGCCTGCCAGGGGCATTACACCCAGTGATGCTCCCACGAGAACCCCTGGACATATGCCTATGTGGTACCGTTCCGTGTGTCTGGGCATGGATGCTGTGTGGGGTTGCATGTGCCATGGATACCACACTTTCCTGGTCAATGCCTACCATATGCTGTTCCTCACTTAAGGCCATTGGTGTTGAGGGATGTAATGGCAGTACGTATGTGCACATAGATGGGGTGGAAAGCTGTGTACTGTCGATTGCTGGACCACCGACAGACCCTGTCAAACATGCCTGTGCCACTACACATGTATCATCATGGTCACTATTAGTGGCAGTGACCTCAGGTTCCCCGCTGTACCCATCCAACAATACCTCAGCACCTGTGAGAGGGAGGCAGGAAGCACACTTTACCATCTGTACAGGATGTTCGCACACATGCACAAATGCACACATGCACACATGCACACATGAACATATGAACACATGCACACATGAACACATGCACACATGAACACATGAACACATGAACACATGCAGACATGAACACATGAACACATGCACACATGCACACATACACACCTGCACACATGAACACATGCACACATGCACACATGAACACATTAACACATGCACACTAATACACTACACATTCAAGTTGACACACACACACCAACAGCAATATGGAACATAGTCATTAGTGGTTGATGGAGTACAGTATCACAATACAAAGAGTCCTCTCACACGTGTCAGCATGCAGGATGTGTGTTGCTCGACAGCATGCAGTGTGAGTGTGGAGAGTCCTTGTAGTTAACAGTATACATGTCGTTGATGCATGTGTGTTGTTCACTGATTGCCCTCACCCTGGTAGACAATGTGTACATGGACACAACATTGCACTGCAAGTCTGAAACACTTTCCAATGTCATGTGCACCATCACTCATAGGTATACAAACCATGTCCGGATGCATACAACTGTCAGGTGTCTAACGATGAATGCTATGTGTAGTACTGCAGGTACTGTAACTGGATGTAGTGTAGTACCATGAGCCATCATCAGGCAGCATCATGTGGTCACTCAAGGACACTGATGCAAGTCACACTGGCAACTATCTTGCTGTACCTGACCTACCCCACTTAGGCTACATTAAACAGTTCACAGACAGCCGTTGCATGGGCATGTCAGGTGTTTAATAGGGAACATTGCCTAACATGACTGTGTTGTGTGTTGACGCATGTCACACTGCCCCATGATAGGGCTCTACCCCCAGGTATAGTATGTGTGCTGTGTTGATGACATATGGAACACTGGAGTACGACCTTACAGCAGGTGTCTACATACACCATGTGTATCATATTAACATATACTGCATATGACAAAGTGGTGTATGCTGTGTGCATGTGTATTGACGATGCCTATACAATGTCCACTACAGTGTACCCCACTTGTTTGTGATGCTCTCTGTGTTGCATGTGTATGAATCAGCAACTCATGTTATTGTGAAGTGCATAGTCACACAGAGAACATCCAGAGTATGCGTAGGTGTTTAACATGTGTATATGGCCTACAACTCTCCTATGACATGCAGATGTTATATGCTAAATTGACTGTAGCCCACTCACCAGCATGGGTCTCCTGTCTTGCTATCACACCAGAGGGACCTGCAAGGATATGATACAGTATGTCAGTGTCAACAACTATGGCATTGCTGCTGTGAGTCTGCAATTATACAGTAGTACATGGGGTGACAGTCACAGGCATACAGATAATGTCCTGAATTATCAGTATTGCATGACACCAGGCCCCACATATTCTGCATACACAGTACACATCTGATTAATGCATATTATAACACTTTGGATAACAGTGGTCTACAGATATGCCATGTTACCTGCACGCTCGTTGTCGCTGTGCTGGGTGACTCCAGCCTCCATGATGACACAGGTGTGTTGTAACAGTTGGCCAGGAGCCACCACGCTGAGGAGCAGCTCTTCCACTCTGGTGAGGAGGGATGTGTGGCAGCACCACCACCTGTGGCAAGCTGTTGTCTGTGGACATCGGAGGCATGCTGCCGGACATGTCTGATTAAATCACTGCAGTGATGGCGTACCTGCTCATAAGTCCGGTTATACATGCCTACATCATTCACCCGATGGACAACATCCTGCCACAGTGCAGTGCAACCATGCTGGTCCTGGCAGGATCTTGAAAACAGTAGATTATAATGTTGGATGAGTGCATCTCTGATAACATCCTCCTCCTCAGGGGTATAGGATGGCTTTCGGTTATGTGCCATAACCCTGGAAGACAATTAAACAGTAATTGTGAAAAAGCCATGTTGCACACTCAACATTCTAATGTACAGACATCATTGAAATGCCATATATAGCAACCTATTGGCTGTCAGCAGATACACACTTTTAATAACACATATGACTGCTAAGACCACAACTGCCTGACAGTGCCTGGTACATGCTAAATACCAAACCATGTTCTGCACAGCCACAAAGTGAAACCAGTATGTAGGACTATACAACAGTACATGGCACACTGTATGTGACACAATGCAACACCTAGCCACAGGAGGTGTATATGAAGATAATGCATACAGACATTTGTCATCCATTTAAATCTATGTACAGTACAGTTATGGTACTAGCAGTACACCACACTACTTGTTGATAGCAAACCCCTCAGTAACATATGTGCACATTCACCACTATAGGTGGCATACTGCTGTACTACACTATACATGTTGCTAGATACGCACCTATATCCTGTGACACACATACCACCGAGGACATGTTACAGGCATACCCACACACACATCAGACATACCTACAAGACACAAGGGTATAGCAACCCAGATTACAGTTACCTGTGTACCATACATTACTGTGTGTCAGCACATACATAACCTCATGCCTGAGGTATGTGATGTGTGTGGACTACAGGTAACAAACAAAAGTGTGTTACCAAGCCATGTGGATATAAACCACACTGTGCAGTTGAGGCATACAGCTTCAGGTAGTACTGCAGTCCATACGTGACTTTTATTCACTAGTGTTAACAATCAATAAGCATACATGTACTGCTTTAGCCTACAAAGGCACACTCCATTTGACAACATGGGACTACATCACAACGTATACTATAGTGATTTTCAGGCCTGGCAATAGCATACGGAACTTTTGATGGGATTAGAGCTACAACACTACATACCATGGTATACACAGACTCCCACTAGGCTATCACACATATACACATTATTGACACATTCACATAAACATTCTCCATCACTCACAGTCAACCTCACATAGCATGTGTTGCAACAGGTACATGCGTGTGTGTATCGTGTCCTAGGTAGCTGATAGGCTGTTATCCATAGGGCCTATGGAAGCATAGACATATGGTACCCTGCACTACGACACACATGTAATGTAAGTTCCTGTGCCCCTGTCATGCAGAGCAACAGGGGTGATTACCGGGTTGTGTTTCCTATCTCACATGCAGTCATCATGGTTATTGATGGCAACTGCTAATGAGGACCTTCATATGCTGTTGATAGGTGGTTGGTTCCACAGTATGGTATGTGTCTGTGATGATGATGTGCCAGTCAAGTATGTTCTGCTTTTTACATTACAAGGTGTTGATCAGTAGAGTGTGTATCTTGTCTGGTGTTCCATCTGTTTACATGGAGCACGTCCAACACCTGTGGGTTTGCCATAGCTTTGTATGTTGGGCAGGGGTAGCCTCTGGGTAGGCGGTATGCGACACAGTGTACAATTGGTTTGGTAAGACAGTCAGCATAGGGCATCTGTTGGTATCCGGTAACACTCTTTGTGAGGTATGTGTCTGGCATCTACTGTTGCTGTGTATGTGTTCTGAGGTACATACCAACAGGGACATTGTACTCTATGATAGGTGTTATGACTGATGAGTGGAGTGGAACCCTGACCTATGTTTCCATGGATGACACACATTTACTGATGACATATGGACTGTACTAGGTTTACATGACTAGTGTGGCACAGTGATCATCATTAGGGACACTACTGTCCACCTGTGTCCTGTAGTCTCTTATCACATCTTCGGTGTTGAGTACACTACCACCTATGTGTTAGTTCATGGGTACAGGGCTTTTAACAACAGGGATGGCAATACATGTACAACATTTCAACATCCACTGGTGTACACATTGATATGCATATCAGCACATATACAGTCCACCTTTCATGGTGGGAATATAAATAATGCTAAGGTTGAGGGGGATACTGTTATGTAATGATATTGCACAGTCTTGTGCAGAATGCATGGAAGGTGTTCTCAGCCCATATATGTTTAGCAGGACCCCATAACTGGGAGACTATATACCTAACAAAGCATACCCACAGTATTTGAATAACACATGTCATATGCCAGCACTGTATGCTGTCTTGTTTGACACACACTACAACCTACATATATATATATATATATATATATATATATATATATATATGCACATAACCTGCACAAACATATAAATGTCCACCTTTTACAAACAGTTGCAGTATGTCCCTTGCTCTACGCACATGTTCGGATGCTCAGAAATCAGACACACATGTATCTCGACATATGTGTGTGCCATACAGATACAAGGTTCACACTGTTGTAAGTCCATACACCTCACGGATGACCTGTTGGGCCTTGCTATGACATGGACAGTTGTCACATGTGTGCATACAGTAATAGTACAAGGGTATACATAGCTGCAAATGATACATCACTATGCTAGTCTGCTACAGCCGTTGCCAATGCTAAGCTACACATTATGTGACTATCATGCATGTCTTACTCTGTGACATCCAAGTTTATCTAGGTGTTTGCAATGCTCCCCAAAACTGCCATTAAACTCAATACTGTACAGACCATAGATAACATGTTCAGATGTTTGACATGTACTGCTGACCTACAACTGTCACACTTATGTACCACTGCACACAGCTACCCAACAATTTCTCCATGGTAATACTTATGCATGGCATCAGTGCATACATACCTACTGCTGCCACATATGCATGTATCAGAGGATCAACAGTACTAATGATAACCATCTACTACTTGCCGATAACTACAAACTGTTACATACCTGTATGCCCCTTCCGGGTCCATCTGTGTATGTTTTTTTTTTTTTTTTGGGGGGTACTGAAACGTACTTTTTTTTTTTTTTTTTTTTTCCTGCTTGGCGTTGTTCGCTATGTTGAACTTGCAATGTAATGATTGCATGTGGGGATAGCAAGTCCTATCAGCTTTTATAGGTATCTGCACATGTGCATGTGATGCCCTCTGCACCAATTGTTGGCCAGCATTTGGTAAATGCATACAGCCTGCTGAGTGGTAATTGCAGTACTCACTGTCATAGCAACCCAATGCTATAAATTGCTAAGGTATGTAGGCATAGCCCTTTCAGATATCCAGAGTGGGGCCCATGCTTGTTTGCTGTGGAGACTGTTGTGTAAGTCAGAAGGTTGGTATATGTCTTATAAATGAAGCTAGAGGTGTAGACAGTGATGTACATGTTGTACTCAGACCTGACTGTTGCCACTTCCAACACTGAGCTATCAGTGTAGAGTTTTACTCACCACTACAAATGCTTACACAACATTTATGTGACTATACTGGGAATAATAATGTACTGACTTCTGCAGGGTTATGTTTTTTACTGTTGATATTACCACATGGTTCGCAGGACAACTGGACAATTCCTGTACTGAGTATGCCTACCTACACACTTGGTAGACCCTAAACGCACAAGTATATTTTAATTGGGTGGGGGGAGGCTTACATACTGAGAGCATTATGCATTAATGTGTGAATATTATCTTACTGGACTTGCAGGATGGGTGTGTACCTGTGTGTTTATCAGGGCAGGTTGTCTGTCTGCATGGTTCCCACCTGTGAACTTACCCAGATGGTAGCCAGAGGTTACACTGTCATTCTTTGTCTGTGCAACTCACAGGTGTTTTTAGCACTGTTACAATGGCATTGTTATAGTCAGTTGCTACCAGTACATGGCTACATCCGTTGGTATTTCTGTGTTATACTCCTACATAAGGGTATGCTTGGGAAGGGCCTAAGAAAGCTATTTGCAGAGTGTGTAACAGCTGTATAGCCTATATGCCTGTGTGTTTGGGCCTCTGCCGGGCCTATGGAACAGTCACATACATCTTTGCATGATGTCATGGATATGTAGTTGAATGTGAGGTACACCTTACACATAACAGGAACTACTGTGAAGCAGTGCATATGGATTAGTACTCCTTTCATGACATGCAAGCAGTGTCTACTGTAATTATTGTCAGTATTCATTGTGTAATAGCCCACCATTCTGACTGACATCAGTACTTTTCTGTGGGATTCTGAGGGACACAGCTAAAATGTGTTTCACAATCAGGGACATCCCTGGAAAGTTGACTGAGTTAGGATGTATGGCCTCTGCCCTACTCAGATATGCCAGTGTTTGTGCTGCTATGATACTGTGTGGGGGTTGTAAAGTGCCTCTGCAACATTATTTTCTGCTTGATTGGCTGCTTCTCACATCACACTCATGTAATGCAATCCCACAACAATTGCTGGTAAAGATCCACAGAATAGGCTTTGTGTTATGGCCTTCCTATATTTCCTTTACATTCACTCATTGTAATGCATGATATATTTTTTGCAGCACAAAGTTATTGTATATCTGTTGTGGCTTAGTGGTACTTCATGCAGTCTTATGTGTCCAAGGTCTGGGGTTCGAGACTACAAAGGTATTTTAATTTTGCTGCTGAGTAGAACAAGGGCCCTGACCTAGAGTGACTAAGGCACTTTTAAGCAGTTGTAAGCGGGTTTGTGCGGGTTTGCACAACGCTTAGCGATGCTTAGCTAAGCGCACACATGCGCACACTCACTTAATCCCGCTTACTACTGCTTAAAAGTGCTTACTCCCGCTAACCCCCGCGCTAATTTCTTTGAAAGAAAAGAAAATGGGGAGATAGGAAAGTGGTGAAAAAGGGGGCAAGAAGAGGGAAAAACAGTAGGAAAACAAGCTCGGGATGTGCAGGACGGGTGTAGGGAAGGTCCATAGCTGCCCATTTCTTTACCAGCAACAGCTGTGTATATGTTGCAAATTTGGAGTGAAATTTGAAACCTTCCATCCCTGACAGAGGGGTGAGGACAACATAGTTTGTTGTACTGCCAATTAGAATTATCAGTGTACATGTCCAATGGACATGTGTGTGAAATGGGCAGCTATGTATGGGGCGTAATTTTTTTTTCGGGTACAGATTGCCCCTGGTTTTTTTTCAGGGTAGAGTGGAAAGTGAGGTAGAGGAAGTAGATATATTTGGGGAGGTAGGTTGGGTAGGTAAACAGACAAGACAAACAAGATGCATACAGGGGCGGAGTATGACACATGGGGTGGGTGAACACAACTGATGGGGACGGATGTTTGGAAATCGCAAGCCCATGAGCCCACAGACGGTAACAGTGTGACTGAGATCCCCACCCATGGGCAGTCACCACTGGACCTGCACAGACTCGAGGGTTGCTGTGCTGGGGGCTGTGTAGGAGGGGCAGGCTCACCCATGAGTCATGCCACTCTCGCCTCGAGCTGGCATAGGGGATCAGCGACTAAACACTGGATCTCCCTACGCACCACAACCCAGACCCTTCAGAGGGTGACAGGAGGCCCTTCTCCCTCCCACGCTTGCAGGGGGGGGTGAGCCCCATCCCCTGCAGCGCTTCCACCAGAAGGTGGCACAGGACCTACGGAGGAGGGTGGCCCGGGCTGGGCACCAGACTTGCTGGTGCCAGGTGCAACTGCCAGCTGAGGAGGGACAGGTGGGTCCGCTGGGACCGGCCTTCCCATACGTTCTGTGATTAGGTGTGTTTATTTACAACATAGACAACAGCATTCCAAGTTAGTTGTAACAGCATGCAGTAATATTCCCATTAACCCAACACACCAGGGTTACAACAGTTGAACAGCAAGCATAACACATGCATGTATTGAATGACCTTGGACATTACAACAGCATGCAGTGATGATTGGTGGCAACAGGCCACCAAGATTGTGGTGTTTTAACATGGGACATGCATCAAAGTAAGTGCAGATTTTATATAACAATAGGACATATGTCCCAACAAATGTTATGAGATTAAACATACCCATTGAGGTGGGGAATTGCATTGTTTATGCACATGGAGTAGGGTGTAAAAAGAAACCTCCATTAACATCTTATTAGTACTTTAACTGTACACTACATTCCTATTGACTGCAGGTGTATATCCCCTACATGTATTCTTACACTGCGCAACATGCATTTGATTGCGTTATGGGTTTTGCTACTTCATTATATACCTGACCTATATCTGACATAATAACTGTCCAAGATGCAGATGTTACTGCTACATACTTGTATTAAATTGACTTGTTTATGTATCTGCACATCTGGATGTGTTCACATGCCTTTTTCACTTGTTTTCTACACAACCCTACTTTTCAGGTAGCACACTAACATTTCTGGGGAACACCTTGACAGGCTACTCGTGTGCCAGATTTAACTATGCATGTCAGCCATTTCACAACTGTTGAGGACTGTTACATACTTCACAGCTACTGGTACTTCCTTCACCCACTTTATATGGGACTGCACTACTGGGGGTTGTCAGCACTTAATACAACAGTAACATTTCTTCACTGCAAGGGTACAACAAAATTTCTGAGTAACTAGCACAAGTTAGTAATATACCTTTCCTATTTACATTAAAACTCTTTTCTACAGGCTCTCTCCTTTATTTGACATTACACTGCATACAGTAGACATATTCAGGATATGTTATACCTTTATTGATAGGTTACAAGACTGTTTTTCAGGCTCACTCACTTTTTATCTATGACAGTGCATGCAGAGATAGTATTCCAGACATGTTTTTGCTTTATTCATGGGTTACTACACTCTATTCCTGGCTGTCTGACTTATGATATGTAACAGTACATGCAGAGGATTTATTCAGGGAATGAATGTTTTATGCTTCACAGCTACTGCCACTTCCTTCATGCACTTCCTATGGGACTGCACAACTGTGGGTTGACAGCACCTAATACAACAGTACTATTTTTTATTGCAAGGGTACAACAACATTTCAAAGTAAGTGACACAGACACACTCCAAGTTTTATACCTTTATTAATTACATCGAACACTCTTTTCTACAGGATCTCGCCTTTACTTGTTATTACAGTGCATACGGAAGACATATTCAGGACATATTATACCTTTCTTGATAGGTTACAACACTCTTTTTCAGGCCTGCTCACTTATATGTTATGACAGTACATGCAGGGATAGTATTCCAGACTTATTTTACCTTGATTGATGGGTTAGTACACTCTATTTCTGGCTCACTGACGTTTGTTATATAACAGTACATGCAGAGGATTTAATCAGGACATTTTATTGCTGTATTATTGGGCTGAAACACTTTTGTTGTGCTCACTCACATATATCATGTAACAATACATGCAGAATATTTACTAACCTGCCTGGTGGTGCAGCCTTAGCAGCCTATCTGCATAGGCTTGCTGATTCATAGCACGAGCACCTGCAGCTGTGGAGTAAATAAAGGGATATTGAGACATATCCATCCATTATTTAGACTATATTAGTTTGTCTTACATACTGCATTCCATGGCTACCTACTTAGTAGTGGGGCATCACACATTTGACGGGCCTCCTGGATCCACTGGTTCAGAAGGTCCTGCTTCCACCTCCTCAGGTCTGCATGGTGGTGACAGACCTGCTCACCAGTACGAGGGACGCCTGTGGCACTGGTGAGTTCATGAGCCAACCGGTTCCAAGCCTCTGCCTTATACTCCGTTCCTTGGAACTGGACCTGCAGGAGTCGAGTCTCATGCCGATGGACTAGGAGCCAAACCATATATCTTGACTCCTCGATGTCCCAGCATTGTGCTCGAAAGCATGTACCCTCTCCAGCACCAGACATTCTAACTGCAGATGGGAGCTACAATCAGGTATGGCGAGTATTCCCGCCTATGCTGCTTAAATATTCCTCATTTCCCACACTTTTCTGTGATTGGTCATTTTTGAATATTCTCGGCTGACTCCAGACCTGCTTAGCAATTGTTAATCTAACATTTATTACTATATATATGTTAACAGTGGATGCTTATCTTAAGCTGTCGTGGCTTAGTGGTTCAGTACTTTGATTATGGTGCACAGTGTCCTGGGTTCAAACCTTATCATTGCTTTTTATTTTACTACTGTCCAGACAGGTTAGGGGTCGTGGCTGTCTTTAAGCAACTTTGCTCTACGTTGCTCCACGTTGCCCGACGGTGCGCTGGTTGGCGCGGTGCACACCTCCGCGCAAACTAATTGCACTGGGTAAAGCACTATTTAGCTATGGGCAACTATTTTGCGCTGGGTAAAGCACGATTTAGCTATGGGCAACTACATTGCGCTGGGTAAAGCGCGAGTTACCTAGGGGCAACTATATTGTGCTGGGTTAAGCATTGCTTAACTGCAGCCAATTATATGTCAGGTTCCTTTATAAATATACATTTTGTTCACTGATACATAAGCCATTTGAATGCTTTTTAGTAAAGGTTTCATCATATAGGTCAGGAATTATTTCATATACTAATTTGGAACAGAAGATAGGAAGGGGAGTGGTGGTACTCGAACCGTGAATGCCTCCTCTTTGTGCATACACTCTACCACTATGCTATTACTATTTGGCGTAATTTACATAAACATTCCTTATTATGCTCTTCCATGTTGAGATTGCTAACTGCAGCTAAGCAATGGGCACACCCGCGCACACAAACGCAAATACGGGCAGTTATATTGGGAATTAGAAAAAAAATTAATGTTTTACTTTTTATAACTGTGCTGGGGTTTACAATGTCAGGAGTGGACATTTGAGCGGACTCGCTCTTGTGTGTTGACATTTTGTTTTTTCACACACTTGCAGGGGCATAGACCTTTACATTGCTCGACAGTCGGACACACCCCCTGCTTGCCTGCATGGTCCGTGTTGGACTTGGGGTTGAGTCAGTGTGCCCTCATGAATATTCATGGCACGCTGAAGTCATACCATTCAACTGCAGTCTCCGAGTAAGACTTATTTAGTCTTACACGGAGGATTCGTGAATCCGGGGGAGTAACTATCACATTTGCAATATTTTGTAAACAACTTACAATATCTCAGCAGCCACTCAAGTTACACACATATTGTCAGCAGCATTTTATTCATTTAGATGAGAACTTTCATTTGATGTTAGGGAGTTCTGTCTATATTCTTTGGTTGTTGAGATATTCAGAAAAAATGTGAAAGTTATATCTATATAAATTAATATCATAAAACAATAGTTACTATCTATTTACCTGCACTATACAGAGGTCCAGTATTAATGCAGTTGAATTTGCTATTGTGTAAGCTTTAAGATTAAATCTTTTAAAACCTTGTATATAGCATGGTTTTGGAATTATTGATGCAGATATGAACAAGCAATATTTGACTCCTAGAGGCATCAGTAGGAGTTAACTGCAGATGCACCTGGAGGCATTACTCAGATGTAATGATACCAGGTCATTACATCCGTCATCCAGGTCATAGGTCACCAAGGCAATGGATTAGAGGAAAACAGTGCATACTTCATACCTGGACCTGGCTAAGGTGTGTGATACAATACCCCACTTGGGTATAGTTGACATACTCTCTGAACTGGACATAAACCCCTAACTCTCTGGATCACCAATTGGCTCACAGACTGGACACAGAAAGTCAGGATTAGTGATACTACCTCCACTAAGAGACCGGTCTTCAGCAGGATACCTCAAGGGTCCATGCAGGGATCACCCCTCTTTGGCATCTACTTCTCTAGTGTAATGGCTAATGTCAAGGGACTTTGGGTGACCAAGTTCACAGATGACTACAAATTAGAAATGATCATAGATTCACCCCTACCCAAACATCTTACAAGAGGGTCTAACACAGATAAATAGCTGGTGCCAAAATCACAGATTAAAACTCATTGTCAAGAAATGCATTATACTGCCTTTGGGGAAAACTGCCACTCAGGCTATTATTCCATTGATAAGACACCCCTAAGAGTTAACCCGATAGTAAGGGATCTGGGAACATATGTAGGGAGTAATCTGGCCTTTGACCAACATGTGACCAAGGTAGTAAGATATCATTCCATGTCACCCAACGTATCAGTAAGGGTATGGCATACAGGTCCACAGAAGTCATAGTACCACTTTATTCACCTGTTATCAGACCCATCATTGAATATAATGTCCCCTTCGGCATGTACCTGAGCAGACATATACAGCAGTTGAAACACCTACAAAAGTTCCTTACTAGGAGAATCCAGGATACAAACACATTATCCTATACAGATCACCTTAAATCCCTATCTCTATACTCGGTCTCCTGCAGGTTACTGAAAGCCAGTCGATGCCTGATATACAAGACATCCTTGGATCCAGCTCTGATGGACCTTTTGCACATCTGCAAAATGAACAGCATCACAACCACTGATACAAGGATTTAAACTTTGCTTGTGACATAAATAAACCATGTTGGCAAGACAGAAATGTGTCTCAGAGGATCCCCATGCTCTGGGACAGGTTCCGCAGCCATGTGAGGCAGAGTCCCTCCTTAACCCTATTTAAGCATAAACATGACCAATGGATGGGAAACTGGAAATTCAACCTGGGACTGGCCCCCTTGTCTGTAATAGATAGAGGCAGATAGTAATGCCCATACTAGCATACCCCCCAAATAACTTTTAGGAATTTCCTGACATAGCACCTCCTAATAAATGCCCATGATGCATAGGGACTCAGCTAGGTTGGGGTGCACAGCTAGACTTAAAAAGGCCCTTGTGGTCGTTAGCCTAGTATATACCTATGAATCTAAGAACCTATTTTGCAAGGTACAGAGACAACCATTTGGAAGGAGGAAGGAGGGATGGATGTTGAACCAGACGAAAACAGGATAACACAAATCTATCATTATGGTGAGTACATAACTTTCATATCCAATATTGTCCATTTTTATCAAATTAAACAAATGGGACAGCTTCCTCAGCTACATAATGCCCAGGGTGGTATTAAGGAAGGATTTTCTTGAGAACAGCAGAGCTGAAGGAGGTGCAAAACCTCAACTGCACATCCAGCTTATACTGAGACACTAAAGCATGTAGAGTAAACCAGGTAGCAGCAGCACAAATCTCATATGTAGCTGTAAAAGGCCTTGTGGTTATCCTTGGCTGTCCTTACTAAGTTTCTCTCAAAGGAACCCTTAATGGATTTGATAAGTTGTCTTATTTGCCTGGTGAGGCTGAGGAGGGAGCTTTTCCATTGTTGGGGCTTTGCCTATGTTTTCATGGACAGCAACTTTTTGCATTTATTGTAAAGTTTGTTGATGCTGGATGTCCACAATGGCAGCTTATTTTTATTTGAGGCTTTGGCTTTGATCCTTTCTGGTACAGCCGAGTTTATACACCTATGCAAGTAATTGTACAGGGCTTCAGTGTAAGCAAAAAACAATCCCAAATCCAAACGTTACACTGTAAAATTGTTTTAATAAAGTAGATGCTTAAAAAAGTATATACAAGTACAAAGCTTTCAAGCACATAGCTGTTTCTCAATGTTCACAATATATTACTTTTTCATAGTTTTTAAAAATGGGCGTACCTTCATTGAAGGTTGTGCATCAGGGCTGGCAACTCGGCACATAAAAATCTACTGCCAATCATTAGTGGACTGGAGTTCCGCTGTGGCGACCCCTAACCGGGAAAAGCCAAAAAGACACAACAACATATGCTAAAAGAACACAGTATAATTAGTACACATTAGCCAGCCTAATTACATAATTAATTCTCTAAAAGAACAGTATATCATATGTAACAAGATTTTTCTTTTAACACAGGTTTTATATTGCTAACTGCATTTAAACCAGGGGAAACATCAGCCCTGAAGTAGTTAATCCACTTGCACTCAGCTAACTCAGTTTTGTTCACTAAATCACCCCCTCTATCTCCAACACTAATAATTTCCAAAACTCTAAACTTAAATGTATGCTGTTCTCCTGCTTCTCGAATGTGCTTATACAAAGCATGTCTCTACTCTCCTATGAATTTCTGAGAGATGAGAAGATATTTGTTCCTTAAACTTTATGTTAGTTTTTCTATATAAAAACTAGGACATTGTTCCCAGTTAGCTAAGTACACAATTTTTTTTGAATTACAGGTAGCAAACACCTTAAAGTAAAATTCAGTCTGTGTTAATGGATGTATAAAAGTGTTACCTGCATTTAAATACTTACAAAAACTACAATCATGACAAGGGGTCATGCATGTATTAGTAATTATAGAACGACTTCCACCCCTTTTCTTTAGATCTTTATAACATAATAGTTGTTTAAGATTACACTCTTTTTTTTTATAAATAAAAAATGGTTTATTTCATATAAATGTATTATTAGTAGCAGACTGTAAAATAGGCCAATTCCTTTTTATTATTTCCTTAATGCTACTAGTAAATCTATTGTATTTCATTAAATAACCCGAAGTACATCTTGAATAATTACTATTCCTTTGAGTATATACAGAATTATTCCCTAATAGACATGGTTTGCCAATACTAGAACGCATCAAGATAGCCCCCCGGATTCATGAAGCTCGGCGCAAGGCCGGTGTAAGGCCTGCGCCGGCTGTGCAGCATATAAATGGTGTAGTAGCGCCAGATGCATATTAATGAAGGTGCGCTGCCACCACATCCACGTGCATAGGACACGTGCGCGAGTGCATGGGGCGTTACTAAGCTGCGCCCGGAGGTGTGTCAATGTCGGCTGGCGATGAGCAACCTAAACTGCTGAATATTATAGCCTGCCTGCAGTAGTAATCGCACCTATCAGTGTCCGTGGATAATGAAACGTATGCAAAGCATGCAAGACAGTTCACGGCCACACAAAATGGAGAACCAAACAGAAATGCATGCAACACAATATGAGTTTCCGTCCATGGAACAAATGATATTTAAAATCGTGTGTCCGTAATGTACTGCACTGTTAGTAGTTATACCCAGTGGAAGTGAAGCGCATCATGTCAGCACGCCGCCAATACACACATCTAGCCCCATGGGCATGGTCACCAGCAGTCCCACAGTGGTAGTGATAGTACACAGCTGGGCAGTTGTGGCTATATAACAACCGTAAAGAAACCTGACAGTCCAAATTGTATACCAAACACACACAAACATATGTATATTAAAATGTGCTATACACATGAACAGGAACGTAACCGTCACATACACATAGGATGCTATATGCGAAAACGGGATATCCAAAAGCAGAACCCATGCATGCAAATGCAATACGCAACAACCCCTGTATAGCACATAACCTGCACCCATGTCCAAATGTCCACCAAATCCAGCTACCAGCCTTGTGCAGCCGTACACCTACACATAGCGAGTATTCCCCATATGTAGTAGGAAGCATTATCCTAGGCAGTGTCAGGATTGCAAATATGTATCCCACATTTGTAAACATCCCATCACAGTTACGTAAATCCAAATGCCCGCGCGTTCATGTTTCGGCAAAATGTGTGTACATCCCACATGGGATAAGTAACCTGTTGAAACCTCAGAGTTGTTTACACGCCACGGTGTCCAGTACTGTACACATCTGGACAAAACATGCATGTGTAGTCATGGTACTGTTCAGTTTCTACACAGACATGCAAAACATACTACGCAGGATGGAACAGCTGTCCACCATGTAGGTCACCCCACTAGGGTTGCCACCTGTTCAGATGGCCAAGGTGGGACATCCCTTGCAGAAATGTGAGAATTTGCAGGATAAAACATACCGCCGGCCAGTGCAAAGGACAGAATTACACTTGTATGCCAAGATAAAAGCTTATTCCATAGCATTTGAATAGCTTATGCTATTCCAAATAATAGTTATGTGTACCAGATACAAAATACCTGTATCATGCAACTAGTAAAGAAAATAAGAAATATATTTTTGTCTTAAAATCACAGGACATTTGCCATGTCTTAGGTTTCATCGCAGGACACAACTGTCCAAAGTGGGGCCTCCCCTCGCAAAGAGGAACAGGTGGTAACCCTACTCCCCACTGAATTATGACAGTATATATTCAACTCAATCACATACCGACACCACCTCTCAACCTATTACAGCAACAAAATCTGGACAAAGCCTAAAAGGATGGGTGGACAAATAGGGACAGATGTAATTACTGCTCTCACAAACTTCGAAAGTTCACAGAATAATAGTATGTACATAAGCATGAAATGTTGTGAAGGATGTGGGGTAGTCCCCAGTATTACAGAGGTCCGTACATTTATACTGTAACAAACCGTCACATATGTTGACTGTACTACTGCATACCTGTAGTTAATTCATAGTTAAGTCATGTGCAAAATAATAATCCTCGTAAGAATGAATACAGAAAATATTCAAATGTGAATGGGAACACCACTCACCGTGGATTATGTATTGTAACCACCCCCACCCATATTATGTATTGCCAACATTATAAGCTGCTGACAGGTGCCCAAACACCTGTGTCTGTAAACACAGATAAAATGTTTAAAATGGACAAACCCTGTCCACATGCTTTGTCTGACATTTGAACACGGTCAGGGCAGTTCCATTCACCAGGCGGACAAGCCTAAACCCAGATCACCACATGAACACCCTGACAATTAAAGACCTGTATGTGTCAGGACTATAAGCCTTGGGGTTCTGAATATCCCTGCAGTGATTAAATATGCAGCTTGGGTCCAGAGCAGTAGGGAATAGGGAATGTGTAACATGTAGTACCGCATTTTTCCCAGCAGGAGAATGGATGCCTGTGTCGTAAGTGAAGCGGTGAGGCATATGTTAATGTAGCTATGTACTATGGGTATGCATATAAATGAGTCAGAACACCAAACGTATAGTGGTTACAGCATCCGGCCAACGTGAATGCAGTCCCGGTTCAACTACGACTACAGCACATATAATGTGAAAGTGTAATGAATGCGTCTGTGCTGTACAGACAGTTAAATATGTAAAGGTGAACGTGTGTTTCGCATACATCCATTAACCGGATTACAGATAATATACTGGTACTGTCACAAGTAATAAAGCCCACGTAAGCACAAAGACTTAGTAAACATATGTAACCCACAATAAGGATATGCATGTGCGCCTGCGCGTAACCCACAATAAGGAAATGCAAGTGCGCCTGTGCGTGTGTGATCCGCTCACAGCATAGTAAATGAATGCTGTTTCCCCCACGTTAGATATACATGGCTCAAACCTGTTAACCCCGTAAAGTATGAAACAGGACAAAGGCATGCAAACTACCGGTACAAATAGGGACAAACCCCAGATATGTGCCAGAACAAACATAGAAAGTGGATAGAATAACGGGTGTGTCAGTAGCATGGATTCTCTGAAGGGTATGCAGTTGTAACCTGAACTGCTTGCCAGTATTCCCCACCGTAAGTCTCAAATGAAATGCCACTACATTGCCAGATAGACACAGGTTTATGTAAAACACAACGAAGATAAAGAGGCAACCAGCTGTACACTCTGTGACAATCTGTACAGTGGAAAGGTATGGTATGGATATAGATATATGTGTATACACATAATCCACAGACGTAAACCAAAGCAAGTTATGAAATGAGGATTGTACATGTATATATGTATACACAACAGACATATGTCCCGTAGATATGACATATGTACATAAATAGGCCACGTTATATCTAATATGGGTAGATAGACAGACATACATGAAAGGTGAATAAACCGCCACATTCCAAACCATTGGCCAGAAAGTGACAGTCCAGCAAGTTCTACACTTTAAACATGCAGATAGGTGTCCATTGCAGGACCCCAAAAATTGATCCATACGTAGTGTCAACCGACATTGACGCAAAATAAGTGACCTCAGCAAATACGATATAGCTGTACATGCAACAGTAGCAGGTGCAAGGGTGATGACACATGTGTCGATAGAATGTATGACGTACGAACTGATATCCGGAGAGTGGGGAGTGCATATAAGTGTCTCCACACTTCAGTACCGCACACATTAAACATGTGTAATGGGTACTGTAGAGGGTTGTCAGGTATGGGAATCATGGGTATGCAGAAATGGGCCTAGGTGTTGTTTGGCAGAGATTTCAGAGGCCGCCCGTGGGAGTGATGTGGGTATAGCACACGCCTATATTCTCAATAATGGGGCAAACCATCCACTGGATATTGCGTAAACCATTTTGGCAATATGTAGGTCCCTATATCAGTGTCATGTAGGCAATTATCATGGATGGACATGCATACGACCAAGATGGTACCCATAACTGGCAAACTGTCAGAATAACACAGCTGCACTAAGGCATAGTACATGAAATACAAATAGGGACTATATTAGATATACCCCAGACAAAGTCAGAACATTGTGAGAATACTGGCGTAGCCAGGAATATGTATGTTATGAGTGTTACTAATCATGTAATGGAAATGTCAGTCACTATTATCTAACCGCACAGTTCGTAATGCCTTGCCAGCAATTTACCAGAAAGGCACATTACTATGACAAATGTAACAAGGGCAAAGGTCAAACATCAGGGCGTTTACCCATAATGTGTACAGGTTAGGGGTATGAAGGTAACCTGTCCAAAATACATGTACAGAACTAGTGATACTAGGTGGACAGGTGAGAAGAAAGACATCAGGACAAATGAGAAAACATGTACAAGTCATACGCATGTACTCCGACAAATGTGAATGACAACGTATGCCCTGTGAATGTCAATGTGGAAGGTTAATAGACACCAAAGTAATGTGTCCCTCAGGGTGACATGCAGTGTCACCGTAACAATGTCCAGTCCCCCATACTCGTACGTGAGCTCTGCCACTGATGGAAAGCGCAAATACCGGCGCACACATACGGTACATGATAGACCAATTAGTGTGGATAAGCAGCTGTTGGCCTGTGTGAGGAATACAACTGTCTGGGTGGGTGTGTCCTGCAATATAAATGTAATGGCATGTGGCCTGTGATGCCGCCATACAGTGTGTGTATTGGTGTCAGAAAGTTGATATCTTGTATCAGACACATACTCTGCAACTGTACAGATTTACGCAGAATGTGCAGAGTTCTGCCTCATATGTTTGGTGTGTTCCACGTAACATCAGTAACATTCTGGCACATTCCTGATAACTGAAGTCATGAAATAATGACAAACATATGATTAAGACACCAAATCCGACAGAAAAGCCATACTAATGCAAAACCTATTATTGTGTCAACTATCTACGTTTGTAAGAGCAACATGTCAATACTGCCCCTATGTGTCCCACTATCAGATAAGGCCTTGTCCAGAAATTTGCTCTAGGAGGTGGAGTGGTATGATCAGAAACAGATACATGTGTGAGGAAACAGCAATATCGACTGCAAGATAACGCAGAAGGTATGAAATGCGCTGCAGTAGGACGTTCAGTACTGTCCGCAGGTATGTGCTGACATGTCAAATGACACAGCAGTCTACATGAAGTACCTATAGGGCTGTCACCTTTACAAATGATGATAGTGGGACATACCCACAGCCATGCACACAGCACAAATAGACATACACACAGCAAAACTAGGCCATGATACATGAAGCCTCCGGCATGTACGAGTACAGTGAGAGTACAGCAAGGATAGATGTCTGCCAAGATATACAGCAAACGCCTGTAAGGGCATGTAACACCGCCCGTAACACGGACGTTGCATGGACAATGTTGGGATTTGCAACATACCCCATTGGTATGTGAAAGCTATGCAAATATGCGATACATGAAACAGTCAGCTGTCCATGCAAGAGCAGAGTTATGGGCAGAAAATAGATTATATATACATATATATATATATATATATATATATATATATAGAGAGAGAGAGAGAGAGATACAGACATACACACACAGACACACGTGGCAGGGCTGGTAATCGAACCTACACATTACTACCCTATCACACTACAGCATGACGCATTTACAGAACATGCTACCGAGATTACTAAACACAGCAGACACACAGGCATTCTACTAGGTGCGTGTCAACATCCCCAAAGACAAAGACGTCAGCAGGATATATCTGTGTTGCGAAGTGTCTAAAAGCATAAACGGAGTCCCCAGGCGGACGGGAGCATGCACACATACACACACACACACACACACACACATCTGGCAGGCCTGGGAATCGAACTTACACCTAACTACCTTATCACACTACAGCATGACGCATTTACAGAACGCACTACCGAGATTACTGAACACAGCACACCCAGAGGCATACTTCTAAGTGGGTGTCATCATCCGCAAAGGCAAAGACGCCGATAGGGAATGTATGTGTTGTGAGGCAACTAAAAGCATTACTGTGTCCCCAGGCAGCTGGAAACACGCACACACACACACTTGGAAGGGTGGGAGTTGAACATACACCTAACTAATTTAACACACTACAGCATTACGCATTTACAGAACGCGCTACCAAGATTACTGAACACAGCACTCCCAGAGGCATACTTCTAGGTGGGTGACATCATCCGCAAAGGCAAAGACGCCGATAGGGAATGTATGTGTTGTGAGGCATCTAAAAGCATTACTGTGTCCCCAGGCAGCTGGAAACACACACACACACACACACTTGGAAGGGCCGGGAGTTGAACATACACCTACCTACTCTAACACACTACAGCATTACGCATTTACAGCACCTGCTACCGAGATTACTGAACACAGCACTCCCAGAGGCATACTTCTAGGTGGGTGACATCATCCGCAAAGGCAAAGACGCCGATAGGGAATGTATGTGTTGTGAGGCATCTAAAGGCATTACTGTGTCCCCAGGCGGCTGGAAACACACACACACACACACACACACACACACACACACTTGGAAGGGCCGGGAGTTGAACATACACCTACCTACTCTAACACACTACAGCATTACGCATTTACAGAATGCGCTACCGAGATTACTGAACACAGCACTCCCAGAGGCATACTTCTAGGTGGGTGACATCATCCGCAAAGGCAAAGATGCCGATAGGGAATGTTTAGAGAGTGAGCAGTCTGAAAGCATATTACTGTCCCAAGGTAGATGTACACAAACACGGCAGTGCTGTCATTGGGCCAACTAAATATCTATGGAGCACTACAACTCTAAATAGATACGGGATGCGCCAGAGACAGTACACCCTTCGAGAGAGCAACCAGTGTGTTCAATGTAGGCATCCATCGTGACATTGAAACTGGACATCTGTTGCCTGGATGACCACCATGGCTATACAGGATGTCAGTGGCCATGCCCACACGCTTAGTATCTCACGTCTGTTTGGAATGTACTGTGTGTCCATCTACACAGTCCATCTACACAACGGCATACTGGGCATGCTCACACACTTAGCAGTTGCAAAGGGCCATCTTGCATGCACACGGAGTCTAATCACGAAGGGCGAGTGTGGAATGTACTGTGTGTCCATCTACACAACGGCATACTGGGCATGCTCACACACTTAGCAGTTGCAAAGGGCCAACTTGCATGCACACGGAGTCTAATCACGGAAGGGCGCAGTGTGGAATGTACTGTGTGTCCATCTACACAACTGCGTACTGGGCATGCTCACACACTTAGCAGTTGCAAAGGGCCAACTTGCATGCACACGGAGTCTAATCACGGAAGGGCGCAGTGTGTAATGTACTGTGTGTCCATCTACACAACGGCATACTGGGCATGCTCACACACTTAGCAGTTGCAAAGGGCCATCTTGCATGCACATGGACTCTAATCACGGAAGGGCGCAGTGTGGAATGTACTGTGTGTCCATCTACACAACAGCATACTGGGCATGCTCACACACTTAGCTGTTGCAAAGGGCCATCTTGCATGCAGATGGAGTGTACACACAGAAGGGCACAGTAAGGTATAACTGTCCTCACGCACAGGGCGGTCACACATGCAGTGACCTGTACACACACAGCTGCCATCACAGCTGTCACAGGTGCAGGTCACACACGTACACACTGCAGTGTACACTGTAGCTGTCAAGTCAGCACCATGTCGTCGGTGCAGCACTACACAGCCTTACGGTCCCACAACACCATGTGACACATGACCACTGGGCTGTACAGTGGTGTACACCAGCTGTGCAGAGTACACATGTACCAACAGGGATCCAACAGGTGTTATGCATTGCAATGATACCAGTATACATGAACAGGTCAGCTCAAGACATACCACGGCCCTTACACAGCTGTGACACCTGACTGTTGCTGTACACCAATGAACACACGTCTGGGTATGTCATACATGTGATTGTGTGGATGTGTGCATGGACTGCACACACAACACATACATACATAGCCTTTGATGTACCTCGTGCATAACACTGGCCTAATCAATGCTACACACGCGAATGGAAGGTGGGCCCATGTCTGTTGAATGCTCACACTACAGGGGGTAGCAGTGTTGACCGGGACACATACCCTTGTACTGGTCGCCTGTGACACCCGTGATATCATAACGCAGTCCATGTGTTATGTATGTCAACACACATGTCCAACAATAGCAATGCATACAAACATGGCAACAGGAGACACATGTGACATCTGTACTGTGCATGCAGCAACCATGCATGTACAGTGGCTGATGTCCATAACATAGTTGCATGTACCTACAACATGCAGATGCAATGCTGACCCATCATTGACACCTGTATACGGTGACATACAAACAGCACATATGGAGGGATGTGTGTACATAACGTGGTGAACCACCTGTCTAGATGTATGTGTGCAGGGGGTGGCTCACAGTTGTGTCACACACCATCCTATCATGCCATGTGCAAACAGTACGCTATGTCGCTGTTACGTGACGGTGCTGACATAATGCATACACAGCGGTCAGGTGTTAACAACTATATGTCACATGGCACCTGTAACACCTACAACCTCCTGTGTGCATATAGCAGCACATTTGCCAGATATAGCGTTGGTACACATAATGCAATCAATACCGCTGCATGTCTATCAAACGTGTCATCATATGGCAGGTGTATCATTCCCAGCACTGCCATGTGTGTCCGAATGTGTGACCAGGGATGCCACATATCATGGGGAATATGTCCCAGTTGCTACACATCCCTGTACACCATTGTAGAGATCTGTACATACGTCAGTGTGGGAAGCATGACGTCGGCCGGTGTGGTGCATCACACACGCCGGCTGTCCGTATACACATGTGTGGTCACCACAGTGTGTGTGTGTCTGTATGTATGTCTGGTGCTTGGTGTGAGGGTGTATGCTAATATACAGTGGGAAATGATCACTAACCCCACGTGGTGACTAACCCGTAATGGTGATGCATTGCACAACCCTGTTGATGCCATAGGTCCCAGCCATACTGGCTACCTGTGCATGTCCCTTCTCTGTGACACGTCGTGTGGGTGCATAGTACTGTGAGGGTGATGACCACACAGGCAAGGGTCCCCACCTGCACACTATGGGGTGTGCGTTATAGTGGTGTACACCCCGTGAATGCTGCTGTGTTCCCTTACTGTTACAGGGTCCTACTGCTGCACAGTGTGGCCTCCAGCTACCAAGTGACACCTCACATCATCATTGGCCAGGCCGCTGTGTACAACCCCTGCACCATGTCACCATACCTGTAATGTGTCCTGCTATGTATGTCACGTCTCTGTCCAGTGTAGCCTGTGGCACTGACCACATGCGTCAGGTGCAGTATATGTGCGGACATCTGTGTCATGTTGGTGTGTCCAACAGTCAGGTTGAGGGTACATGTAGCATGCTGATATTGCCAGACATGCCTGTGAGTAATCCACAGTTACACGTGGGGGACTGCAAACACTGCTACCTGTAGGCACATGCAAGTACACCATAGGAGGGAACCAGGGTATCACAACCAACATGGTGCTACAGATGTAACCGAGACACATACCGTGAACACATCACAATGCATGCTGCACCTGCACTACATGGTATGACTGCTGCATGTCGACAGTACACAACCTATGTCACATACACTTCTCTCAGTATTCACACACAACCACTGCAACATACACATCCCTCACTATGCATACACAGGTAATATTACATACACCTCTCACTATGCTGTTCACCCTGTGCATCAGAATATTTGTGCATAACCCTGCACCAATGGTGTGGATGACAGGGATGCGGCACAGGCTTCATCATATGCACAGGGTGATATGTTTGCCAGGGGCATAGGCTGCACCAATGGATAACATCATGTGTGTGTGTAAGGGCCGGTGAGTTGACTGGACATGTCTGTGCAGAATGCATGTGGATGTTGTGGAGCCCTACAGTTGTGTTTGCTGTGTGCGTGTATGTGTGTACACAGTTCTGCCATTTGTGAGGCCTACATGGGGTATAATTGACAGCCCCAGATTGTACAGAGCAGGTTGTACAGCTCACTGTGTCCATCCACGGCCACGTGACCTGTGCCTGCCTGGGGTTGCACGGGCACTACCAGGTGGAGGTACAGAGTGGCTACTGTCCGACGACACATGTCCGCTGGAACCGTGTCCCCGCTGAGACTGTCCAGGGCCACGTCCACGTGGCCTGCTGTGTCCTGGTGTTGACAGCGCAGCACCAGCTGCACTGCTACTGCTACCGGCACTATGGGAGCGGGCATGTGAGGTGGCATGCTCACGTCAACCTACACTAGGTGGTGTTGCTGGCCTACGTCCACGTGGCCTACGCCTCACTCCTACCAGGTGTTCCAGCACAGACAGCTCCCGCTCATGGATTGCCATGCCTCGGTCAAGGATTCCAACCATTTCACCTAATCGCCTATCCAGAACATTAGCAATCTGCTGTTGAGCATTTGCCAATGCCTGGATGTTGTCATTTAGGGTATGGATAGCAGCCCTCTGCAGCCTCTGCCCTTCTCTGTTCTGCCATTCAGCACGTGCCTGTGCCGCCATTACAGTCTGGAACATGCGTCTGGTGATACCAGCTGCTGCGCTCTGTCCTGCAGGTGCATGTCTGCCAGAGGTCCTCCCACGAGCAGCACCAGCCACATGCCTGTGTGGCACATCTGCAGTCATTACACTGACACCATGGTGTGTAGACACACCTTCTGTAGCCACCACACGTTCCTGTTCCACGCTAACAGACGCTGACTGTCCTTCCTCTATGGCCACTGGTGATGCGGTATGTGTTGGCAGCAGAACTGTGTAAAGGGAAGAGGGGACATAGCTGGGATGGTAACCATTGGCACAGATTCAGCCCCTGACAACCCTGCCTGTACCTCATGCATATGTTCATCACCGCTAGTATCTGTGGGGACACTAACATCAGATGGACCGCAGGAGGGTAACGCACCTACATCACCTGTGAATGCAAAGAAATACTGTAAAGTACAATAGACACAGACACACACACAGACACACACAGACACACACACACACACAGACACACACACACACACACACACACACACACACACAGACACACACACACACACACACACACAAACACAGACACACACAAACACAGACACACACACACAAACACAGACACACACACACAAACACAGACACACACAGACACACCATGCATGTGATTTGTCAGATGGCATGCAGCATGCCTGCGATACAGCAGAGGGCATGCAGCTCAGACATTAATAGTGTTAGTAAGCATACCTCCCTGGGGTGCACACTACAGCAAGCAGGTGTCATATCAGTAGCCATGCAGTTCACACAATCATGGTAGTATGCATGCATCCCGTGATACACCATGTGGCCCAGAACAGGATAACAGTACACATGGCTGACGTGACCTTGACATGTAATCTGCTGACATGTGCATTAACATGCATACATGTTTGACACAATGGTGTCCTGACACATGTACAGCATCATAATGGGCTTCACATTGCAGTGTTGTGTGTATGCCCTACAGATAGAATGCATGTTTAGCAAATGTGCATGAGCATGGGAGGGTAGTGTGAGCCATCTACATTGCTATACAGTGTGAAGTACAGACACTGTGCCATTGCATGGCAACATGAGGCATCTATGTTGCTGTAGAATGCATAATATGTACACATTGCATAGCCATAACTGCAACACAGTCGTGATGTTCAACAGATCGTATATGGTAGACTTCAGTGACACCTCCAGTAGCTGTGCACAGGCTTTTAGGTTGTCCAGTGTACCACATCAACTGTATAATCAGTCAACTAAGGCTATAATTGGACCATGTGTGGACAATGTGCAACAGGGTGTATACACATCCCAAGTACTGTGTGGCTACATGTCTCTGGCCATCCCCATGGCCATGTGTGCACATGTGTTGGCCAATTGTGTGTGATGGGCATCTTTTCCACATGTCTGTGTTGTCCCATATGACATACACCCATAGATGTCAGATATGTCACAATCCACAGGGCTATGCAGACAATGGGTTGTATGTTTGGTATGTGGGGTATAGGTCATGCGATAGTGTGACAATATTGCAGACAGAACACTACATGTCTGGGACATGTCAGGTGGCACATCACAATGTGTGCACCCAATGCAGGAGCATATGACACAATGGTGACACCTGTGGGCTGCCCATATCACAGCTCACTGTGTGGTACTGTGTGCATACCACACATGTTGTTCCAATGCATACTACATATGCCTCCATTGTAGAACACCTCCACCGTTGTATGCACAGCTGACCACACATGTCACAATGACAAGTACTGTGGTTTCAAGGAGGTGTATCATTACGTTTGTATATATTGCACATGGGTGGTGTGTGTGAATGAAGGGTGGTGCGACCTGCATATCGTGACTGGAACAAACATCAGGTGTGCAAGTGTTAACTGGCCACATGGCAAATAGATCTACACTGTAACATGCCTGATACTGATGACAGTCTCACCTGCAACGGACTCATGTCTGTGCGGCACGCCAGAGGTACCTGTATAGGGGTGACACACCAGTATGAACATTATCCATGACTGTATGACAGCCACAGGTTGCACTGTGCATGTGAACACATTCACCTGTGTAATAGCATATAGTATGCACATGTGTGCATACACAACGTAGCATACTGTAGTATGCAGCATGTGTGTCCACATACCTTGCATATGTTGTTACTTTACATAATGTACAGTGACACATGCAACTACATGGGATATAATAGCCATATGTGCAGTACTGACTTACCAGGCAACTCCAGGCTCATTGGTTGGGAGACACCCACCTCCACGATGGCAGCTAGTGTTTCTGGATGCTGTTCACTGGGTGTCCCCAGACTGGCCAGTAGCTCCTCAGTGTGTGTGAGTGGGGGCTGGGTTGGTGGCCCACCACCTGTTCCACCTTGTTCCCTGGCGATTGCAGTGGCACGCTGTTTTGCATGTCGTATCAGGTCCATGCAGTGTCTGCGCACCTGCTGGTAGGTGCGGTTATGGCCACCCACATCGTTCACCCTCCTGCGTAGATCCTGCCACAGGTCATCCCGCTGCTGGGCATGCTGTGGCACATGGCTGAACAACAAGTCATAGTTGTCATGGAGCTGTGGGATGAGGACATCATCCTCCTGGCGGCTGTATGCTGGGAGGCATGTACGGGGCATTATCTGTAAGACATAATGATGGTGACAGGTCACAGTTTCAGAGATGTACAGAGATACTGCTGCACATACATTTCTATGACATCTACTACATCTGCACAGTTATCTTTGCAAAGCATCATGACACTGACACGACTGACGTGTTTGTGTCACACATGTCACACCCATTATGCATTGGATATCATCACCATATATGTGTGTCACCTCATTACAGTGTTCATACTCCATGTAAATGCTGTCTTGCTGTGGGCATGTCTATTTGCCTGCACTTGTGTTCTTACCTATCTGCACATGCCTGGATGTGTCCACGGTACTACTGTTGACCTGGATGCTGTGTATATGTCACATATCAACACAGACACAGCCGTAATGGACTTGAGCAGTGACAATGCACACATACGCATGGACACCTGTACATGCATGTGTTTTGCCATATACATCTACACAGCACTGTACAACTGTTCAACATCCTGCCACGGATCGCCTGTATTGCACATGTGATAGACATGGGACAATGGCTAGTCAGACGACATTCGCAGGGATGGTTATCAACCATAGCATGTGCGGGCATGGTTTCCAAGCTGTAACAGACAGCCATTGTGCCACCGCAAGATGCATCAGTGCCACATTACTGATCCAGTCAGTTGATAGTACATCTACCATGCGCCATCACACCATGTATGACTGGGATGACATGTGCAGCTTTGATGGACAGGGTTGCATGGTATGGCGGGAGTATGTCACATATATGGCACAGGGATCTGTCCAGCCTGTGGCGATCCTAGTATTAGGATGGTGGCTGTCCATGACATATGTCATATAGATCAGGATATGGACATGTAGCATGTCCATCATCATGGTGTAGCAAATGTCCTTCTGCAAGGTAGACAGCATGCTGCATAGTGGAGGTGTGGATTGTGAAGGCTGTCATCACCACTTGTGGGTTGATATTATCCAACACCCTATCTGTATTGTATGGTCATGCTAGGCACTTGTTCAGAACTTGTGAGCATGTCATGAGCTACTGATTACTATAGCACCCATTCCACACCATTTCCCACAGGTACACTGGCTGTCCTACACTTCCCAGCTTGCTTAAGGTACGACAGCTGTTGTACACATGCATACATATCCTGTGGGACATGGTTGTATATACAGGCATGTCCAACTGTCGCACCAGTGCTACTGCCTGTCTATATGAGGGATATGTCGTACATGTGGCAATAGAGCAATTGTCTCATGTACACATTCAATGCTCACCTCCCAACATACGGCACTACAGCCTGTGGGGGATGCACTTCTGCAGCCGTGCTGGGGCATAGCTCTCAGGTGTACCTCATTACGAGGAAAGTACCTCATTTGGGGTTCTAAAAGGTGCATGTTCCTCAAGGTTCCACATTGGAAGGGTCTGTCACACATTCATTGTTGTAAATTGTTTACCTGCTAGCCATGGCTAAATAGATGGGAATCATATTAATTCATTAGAATATCTTTTTTATACGTAAGACCAGCCTATTTTAGCCATCATATGCCCTTCCTAGTTGAAGCTGTTAGTAAGCCAGTTGTAAGTGTTCCATGTTTTGCCCATTTGTCACACAGTATGAGGGCTAATGTTCCTCAGTTTGGGGACAGGAGGTTGACAGCTATGGCTGGGGGTAATGCTGTCACCAACCCTGACTGCACCTGACAGTCATTTGGGGATGTGTAACATTCGCAACACACCCCACCCATCACATAGTCTCACATGATCTACACCACTGGCCACACCTACGAGGACAACTTGTGCAGTACGTCTCCATACTCACTGTAGGCACCAGAGGTAGCCCCATCATGGAAGACAACATCACCAGCTTATAGCCCACAGACTCATGTGTGCCCATCACATACAGCCAATAGTGAGTTATAACATTCACAACACACCAGTCATAGCTGACTCTGTAGGAAGTCACACTGCAGTTCCACACAGCAGGCTACACAAGGCGTTAGTCACTTACATCTTGCTGTCGGGTAACTGCTTCTGCAACATAACCTATGCACCCATGCCACACCTCACCAGGTACGATATGACTGTCATTCTCCATGTTAGTGTGACTGCCCTGTGATGCCACTTCACAGACTACGTGTGCAGGGACATGCAATAGCTCACCAGTCTTATAGCCCTGAGGGTGTGGGCCAAGCCCTGGGGAGCATTTTGCATTCGTCCGGACACGATACCACTGTACAATGACCGACTGTGTCACTTCAACAGTTGCCTATGCTCCTATTGTCATTCCACAGGCATCTGGTATCTGTCCGCTATGACTGTCCTGGTCAAACACAATGCTGTGGCACAGATGACTTGCACCTGTCAGCCCTGGGAGTACAGCTCACATGTAAGGCTCTTGCTGCTTCTATACTGCCTGTCTTGCACAGTTTCCAATAACTGTCACCGGCAGGGCGGTAACTGGCAGGCACGACATGGGGTCATGTGACACAATGCTTGCATCTTCCTCTGTGATGCACAGGCAAGGCACACCTTATAATGCACCACTCAAACATCTCTGCAGTGACTGGGACCTGCCTCTAGGCTCTGCAGAGCACACCTGCAATGACAGGTTATAGACAGACCATACCTTTCAGGCACATACCTGGACCGGCACACCCACAGCTGAGGGGTTCCCATATCCCACTATGTTTTGCACACATCCTGGCAAGTTACTTAGCACAATGCATCAGAGGTGCTCCACATGCAACTAACTGTGTCTGGGACCGCTATACACATTGTAACAAGCGACAGAGTCAACATCATACCCCACGGGTAACATACCTTCTATGTTGGTATAGTGGACAGTGGGCCTCAGACAGCTACTACTGATGTGTGACTGACACTACCCCACACTTCACTGGGATAGCCACTCATGTACCGACACATCCATGAGTCATACCCTCCGCTCTGCTGGATCAACCCATACACACCACCTCCAAGACCTACATTACCCTTGGCATGAACACTACCACCATGTGACTGGTGTTACACACCTGGGGTTATCCCTCATTGGTGGATTCGAACATATGCTAATCGACCTTGTTAGCCACATCCCGGCAACACACCCATCACAGCATACACAGTACATGTGTACTACAACACCTACTACAGACGTCTGCTGACAGCGGTTGTTAACATCATGACAACGTGCAGATGGACAATGCACATACAAATGCTGACACATACCCCAGTGCACTTCATTAGCATGTACACAACTGCATGGATCATGCTATTCCACACAGAGCCATGATGGTACACACCAGATAACAGACGCCACTCTGGTGGTCATGTTCCATGGACATATGATGTACAACAACAGGTGTAGGCTGTTGCACAGTGGTGTACATTCCCATGTGTGGGGTGGCTCACTGGTCAGCCGTGGTGGGGCCACAGGGTCCCTCATCACATACTCCAAGACTAGCTATGTAAACATGACTGCCACACATTCCGGGGTGTACCACCAGGCATTATGGTGGTATGTCAGTATTCGATGGCAACACCCACATCTGCTGTCACATACAACAGTCACTCAGGAACATTGCAGACCCAGGTGTTGTTGGCAACATGCTGGAGGATGGATTCAATGCTGACATTACACCCTCTCACTCACTACAGGGCCGCAATCCATACATGAACATTGTGGTGTCCCTGTGGTCACACCTACACAGTACTGACCTACACTCTATATGTCCTGGGACACTGGCCCCATGTCACCTTCCAATGTCCCAGGCTGTGATGTCCACCAACCTCTGAATTACATGTCTCCCCACTAGGCCACCATATTCAGTAATAGCCTTGTTTCAGACATTGTAGCCCCTGAATGGCACACAGCAGCATTTATCACACTACACACAGGTGGCACCACATTGCACGAGTGGGACTATAGTCCTACACACCTGACTGGACTGTTCTGCATGGCTATGGGGCACATCATCAAGGACGTCATTCACAGAGACATTGTTGGGCTCCTGTCCTTTGCTGCCACCCTGGTTGGGCTTGTTAAGGCCAAAGCATCGCCCCTACACATGGTGGACTCCTTTCATACAGTTACCAGGGCAGTTGCTGATGGTGCGGGAGTCCACACATCCTACATTGTCCTCTCATTGCCTTTCAGCACCATTCCCCATTCTGGTATTGACAACATACACATCCACCTGCACATCGTACCCTGTGTCTCAGGATGTTATGCTATGTGGCTCATGGACAGGACACACAGTGAGGCCAGCATACCATAGTACCTACTACATGTCAGGTACATTTGGCATACCACGGTCCTCAGTCATAGGGCCCCTCATGTTCAGTATATGCTTCCCTGTAGAACAGGCTGGCACAGGGACTTTCCTGCCTAGCTTTCAAACCCCTACATACCAAGCGCCATGATTGCTCCACCAGCTGATACTGACTCCAACCATACGGGTGTCGCTGTGACAGATACATAATATGACTATCATGGCATCAAGCTGCATGACACAAGGTGCATGCACATCACCTTTGCATTACACCATTCACCCACTGACTATCACATGGATGGTAGTCCCTACATACATATCACATTGTACATGTTTGCAGTACACACATATGTCGCACCCACTCCTGTGGTTACCGTATTGCCACTGTGGCGTGGATATCCTTCTACGTGGCCACACCTATCTGTACTGGGTGTGTAGCTGGTACATAGGCACCCATTGTACCTCTGAACTCAAGACATCTACACACATTCAAGGGTACACCACCCCATTTAGGGTGTACCTTACACAACAGCTACAGCTTTACATGCCACAACATTAACACGCCATGACGTTTACTGAGCTCTGACAGTTTAAATATGCGGCTGCACTACGGACACCACATCTGTACACATTTGCATACTACATACTCAGGGGTGACCTCTGCTGATCAGACAGGGCCCATGTCCACAACATTATTGATGGATATACTCCTCATACATGACATAAGCAGAGGCCACTGTGAGCAACATGCTCATGGATATGTGCACACACGCCACAATGAGTGGGATGTGCTTCTGGGTTACATTCCCAAACCGGACACTCACCATGCTGTGGAACATAAGTCCTATGTACATCACGCAGGGACACTCAGTAGCACTGTTCATGTGATACCTCCCTTGGTGGTTGGGAGACACATGTAGGCCTGGGATCACTGCAGTGGCTGTACTGTGCAGAGGTGCAGGTGACACCTGGCTCTGCTGTTCACAGGACACTACCCTAGAGAGGTGCCACTAGTGTGAACACTGTAGTTGTGCTTACACATGGACTTGCCAGACTGCATAGTACCCCACTATGCACCTGTGAAGCTATTACATGTCCTTTGTGCATGGTTACTTGGTAGCCCTTCCATTTAGATTAGCTATCATGCTATTACTATGTCCCATACCTACAGGCCATATGTATCCTGTTATTGTACATACCAATAGACGATACCTGTGGTATGCATGATATGCCTGTTATGCTGTGTAGAATATCTGTCATATCTACCTATAATACTATACATTACACATATTTCACATAGTATCCCATAATGCAAAGCATACTTGCACAGCGGGACCACCTTACATATGTCATTAACGTTATATGCCCATACACATGCGTGCTGTGACAGTATATCAACATATACTATCCCCTGCTATGGCACGTCCTTGTTGGACATACCCTACCACTGACGGCGGGTTGTATGGCATTGTTCTGTTTAACGCCCTCATGTAGCATCCCTTGTGGTGTCTGTGCTGTGTACCTTGTGTCCCACTGCTGGACACAGTTTCTACAAGCGTTAGTATGCTCAGCAAGACATCACTACATAAATACCTTTCCCCACTTTATGCATTGCGGACACGTTTAATTAATGCAAACCAGGCTATACATACAGTAAAACTAATTAATACAGATCATGCTATACATAACCTTACATATCGGGTGTTCTACATACCTTGTTGTCGTTACGGCATTTCGTTTCTATCTCTCTCACAGTGTTTCAACTGTTATTCGGTATGAGCATACGGTTTGAATGTCTGGCAAGTCATCCTTATATATGTCGATACCTGAAACATGTGGATTCATCCCGCCAATTGGTGTTCCTGAGTGACTAATTACTTGCATATCAGCTGTGCAGCTACTCCATTCATCAATTACGCGGCGACAGTGGGGTATAATTGGATTCTCCACTTGGGCGTTGCCTATTTGCCCTACCTTCGGGGAGACAGTCTGTATTGTGTTTTGTTATGTGTAACTGCAACTGCTATGCATGGAGACAAGTATAGTTTGAATTCATGTCCCCCGTGGATTGTGTGTGACAGGTAGAGTATTTGGTTCAACATGTGGGTGTACCTGTCATCCCAACGTCTGATAACGGAGTATTGCAATCAAAACCTGTAACATGGCTGTTTGTTCCATTATACAACGCCTGCAATTTTGCATGACGCCTTTAATTGTGTCTCTCACACGGTATGTTGAGGGTTCTGCAGATGTAATTGACTGACTGGATGTTTGTGCTGCTATTACAGTCTGTATTGCTTTAGTTTCTAGTGTGGGGGATGTCGGTGGTTGTACGTAATATATACAGGTTTGTGGGCCTTGCATTTCTACATAATCCGTATATATGTGTGTGGGCTCCGTCCATAATTAGAGAGCTAACAGTTAGTAGACTTATGTTACGGGATTGTACGTTGGGCCATTGTTAATTGGTTTCTATATCGTCTGCAGGTGAGCTTGCTACTTGTATACCTCCGTAATTGCAGCGATATATCAGGGGATATGTGTAAGTGACACCTATCCCTTGTATTTCTGTCCCAGATATTTGCATTAATTGTGGTTGTGTTGTTAAAAGAGCCTGTTTGCCATGGGTTGCCACCTTTTCATATGGTCATTGTTGGACACTTGCGGGACACAAAGCGGTGTTTACAGGCCAACACGTAGCCACGGTCAGTACACAGGTTAGCACATACTTTTATCCTCACTACATACCTATTGTTGTGTGACTTTGGCTACTTATCATATTGCATGTAACATTTAAGTTTCTTACATACAGGCATAACAATTAAATACGACTGTTTCATTATATATGGGACATATTTATGTCCTACCATCTCGGACATTTGCCCTTTGTACTGTTTTATGTCAGGACACACCTGCCCAGGGTGGGGTTGTCCCTCCTACTGTGGGACAGGTAGTAACCGTATGCCTACGGCTAGCTATACCCACACCTACCGTACTGATCTGCCTCTGACTTGGCACTAACAAACACATGTTGCAGACACACACACATTACAGTCACACAGAGACGCACACGGCACCCTCAACGCACACTTACACAGACTATGGCACTCACAGACACAGTTGAACACAGTACCTACGTGGACCGCGACACCGGCAGCGGTGACTAACTGTCCCTTCATATCATCATACTATTACTCGCGGATGTACTGTTCTGGTACTGTGTTCTATCGGTCTTTCAGCCTCGTGGTTACTCATGTCGGTATGTTACACATTCCATGGTTGGCGGTATCCTATTTATTTGTACCTCCAAGATGTTATGAATGTCGTTGAACTATCTATTATATTTGCAGATATCGCTGAATCCATCTATATCACCATATATCCCTCTATTGCCCTTTCTATCTGTATTATATATATGCATATGTGTATATATATATATATATATATATATATATATATATATATATATATATATATATATATATATCTGGCGGGGAACGTGACAGGCACACAGCACCACCATATGCTGTAAGACTCATGTACTGTTCAGGTGTTGGCATTCCGTGTTCCACTGGCTGTTGTGTTTACAATGTTTGAGGGCTGCCTATGTAGGAGTCACACATTGGGCCACCTATACATTACAATTTACAGGTGGTCATGTTTGTGTGCCATCCATTTTACTGTGTGTGCAGGTGGAGAGGTGTCAGTCCGTAGGGGCCTACACTGTCAGAGTATGTGCTATACGTTCCCTCTTTGCCAAGGCATAGGCATATCGGGCACGCCTCCTTCTGCCTACTGGGGCTGGCACAGTGTGTTCATGGTCTGAATCCCACTGTGCCTGTAATGGCCTTGGCAATTGCGGTGGGCTATGAGGGCCTTCACCATTTTGTCTCTGCTGCAGCTGCTTCCACAGGATCATATTATGTAGCATGGCACATACTATGACGATGTGGGCACACGTGCCTGGAGAGTACTGCAAGGCTCCACCAGATGTATCCAAGCACCGGAACCGTGATTTCAGCATCCCAAACACACGCTCTATGATGATTCTGGTTTGTGCGCGTGCCTCATTATGGCATTCTTGCATGGGTGTGTGTGCATTTCTGATGGGAGTCATCATCCACGGCTCCAGTGCATAGCCAGCATCCCCCATGAGATGGCCATGTGGGATGTCCCCCCTGACAAATACCTGATACAGCTGTGAGGCATGCCAGATATGGGAGTCATGGTAGCTTCCAGGGCTGCCAGCACACACATCCATGATAATGCCCTGGGCATTGCACACGACCTGGCAGTTGATGGAGTGGAATCCCTTTCGGTTTATGTAGCGCCTACCCTGCTCACTGGGTGGTGACTTGATTTGTATGTGCATGCAGTCTATCGCACCCAGTACCTCCGGGTATTGTGCCACATGGTGAAAGTGGCGCATATTGCTGGCCAACTCCTCCTGAGTTCTGGGGAAGTATATCTGCTCATTGGCATGTGGTAACATGGCATCCAGGAACTGGTGTAGTACCCTGGATGCTGATGCCTGTGAGATACCCATTATATCTCCAGTTGGCCTTTGAAAGGTACCTGTGGCCAGTATTCACAGGCTTACACATACCTTCGTGTCCACTGGGATGGGTTCCCCTCTGTTGTTTCTGGCTCTCAGGCGTGGCCGGCACAGCTCCACTATTTGCTGTAAGATGTCCCTGTCCACCCTGTAACACTCTACTATCTCCAGGTCATGTAGCCCCTGGTAGGTTACCCTTGGTCTGAACACTCTCCTTCTCCTCTGAAGCCTGTGGTGGTTGTCGGCATCATCCTCCACAACACAGTCAGTCTCTAACACATGCTGATGAATCACAGCTATGGCAGCTCCCAACATGTAAATTTTAAAAGTTCCCCGTGTGTGTACACCTACGGTGCGGTGTTTGGAAATACACAGGTGTGTGTTGGGTGCTTTCACACTTTATACTATTGTGCTGTGAACACCGATGATGTCATAGGGTGTGTATGTATGATCGTAGCTACAGGTTATCTTATGTGTTTTACTGCCGGAACTACTATTGTGGTGCCTTTGGTGTTGAATTACATTTGCCTGCCGTGGATTACCTCTTGACCTTCCCTTTACATTTCTGCACTTTGCACCTACCATATTCTGGCGTGCATCCTGCAGCCTACTTTCACTTGTACTTTCCTGGACCTGGCGTATCTTACGTTATGTGTGCTACTGCCGGTCTGCTGTCGGTTTGCTTTGCTCTGCTGTGTCAAGTCTCCTATCTTTACAATCCAATACCTCCCCTCCTTTCTTTGCATTCAAATGCCTCCCCTATCCTGTTTTGCAGGTTTCTGCAAGCAGACTTGTCAGCTGCCGTCGATTGGCCTTCGTGGGTTGATTGGTGCTGATTGCTCATTAGTACTCCAATTACCCTACTTCCGCATTTCCTTCTTTTCTTCCCCTGACCTTCCTGTTTCTACTATTGTTTGCGGCGCGTGCGTCCGATTACTGGGTTTGGGGCACGTTTTCATCCTTGTACACATGCGCTTTTGGGCACCATGTGTGCTCTCAGCTAAACGATTCCTCCCCACCCCTGTCCTGCAGCTTTGCTTAGCAACGGACAGGCCAGATTTGCAATGCTCCAATGTGCTTACTGCTACGGTGGCACACCCCTCTGCTGATGTCATGTATCTCCTCTGAGCCACTCCTCGGTGTTATACCACTGTGCCGTATGGTACAACCTTCATCCGGCGGGACATTTGCGATTCAGTATTATCTGCCTCATTTGCATGGCATTGACTACTAATTCATAGTTACCGCCGAACACTATCGCAAGCCCTTAGCAACCCTTGCACCTTGGTTGTGGTGTTCCATGCCTACCATTGTGTATTATGCTGTAAATCTGATTTCTATTACGTTGCGATTTTATGACATCTTTATATTATTTCTTTATGTTACAGCTTCCGCACACATGCCCTGCGGTTGTGCTGTGCGTTACTGTGGACATGACATTAAATGTTGTTATTTACATGTTGTGCATCTTTTCTTATGCCATTGGCTGTGTATTTCGCCATTTGCATCTGTTAACGTTGTGATACCTGGGTCTGGCCCTCTTCCATAGCTCCGATGTTCTGTTTGGGAAAATGTAAACCGTGTTTTTTGGTTTACATTTCCGTGGGCTTACGCTACGCCTGCACCACTTCATGAATCACTATATGCCTTCATTTGCATGGTGCGACACTGCACATGGGTTGATTAGCATACCTACACCGGGGGCTGCGCAGATCTGGCGTACGCCGGTAGTGCACGTGGAATTGGATCATATCTGAATCGCTCGACGGCCATATTTGGCGTTATAATGCCTACGCTATGCCTGCGCCTGGCGCAAGCTTCATGAATCCCGGGGAGCTTCTTTTTTAGCTTCTCCTATCATTTTAGCATTATATCCCTTCTGAATTGCATTTTGGTGTTTCCTTGGATCCTTCAGCTGCCTTCCTAAGGTGTTTTTGGTGCATTTTGGTGTTTCCTTGGATCCTTCAGCTGCCTTCCTAAGGTGTTTTTGGTGCATTTTGGAATTTCCTTGGATCCTTCAGCTGCCTTCCTAAGGTGTTTTTGGAGTGGCTTTAGTGTAAGCTTCGACATAGTTACCACTTCCAGCTTGGAATGCATTTATACCTTCACCTAGGAGGGCATAGTTTCCTTGGTGAAGTTTTTAGTCTGAGTTCATCCTTTGTGAGTACTGGTGTTAGTGCCAGCTTGAAGGTGACTGATTTGTGGTCAGTTTTAACTAATGAGGGTCTGACAGTTGCGGCAGTGCATCTGTTTGACATGTTGGTGAGGACTAGATCTACAATGTTTCTTCCTCTTGTCGGGGTATGAACAATATGTTCCAGGACATTTGAATTAACAAAGTCAAGGAACTTTTGTGCTAGCGAGTTAGGGCTAGCGTAGATTTCCCTGTTAATGGTGGGATAATTGAAATCCTCCATAACCAGCGTATTCCGTAAAATTTGGATTGTCTCCAGTTTGGTCAAGAAGGCTTTGAGGGTGTCTTGTCCCATGGAAGGAGATCTACAACTGGCTATGACTTGAATGGGAGACCTTACCCACTGTAACCTGGATTTGGATTAACTCCATGGAGTTGCCCAGCCTAACTAGACAGGAATTGAATGTATCTCTAATATAGATTGAAACACCACCTTGTTTGCTTTTCACATGTTCATTTTGTGGTCTAAAAGTGTGGAAGGCATTGTAGCCTTGCAAGGCCGGGGTACTCTCTGAGTCCTTGAACCAGGTTTCTGTGACTGCACAGACATTTACATCTTCTAGTGAGAGAAGTGCTTCCAAGGAGTGCAGTTTTTAGTTTAAGCTCCTAGCATTTAGCAGCATGACCCCTTCTGACTATCAAGCTTTCCATAGTTCATTCCCTCTCAGTGGGAAATCCATAGATCTGCTAGATCAAGAACCATCAGGAGGGTCTGTCATTCAGATATATCAGACAGACTTCAGGGAGTTTCTGCTTTTGGCAGCATCCAAGTAATAACAGAATTTATGTAAGCCTCTAACTCTACCCCTATGTGGGGCAGGGGAGATGGACTACACACATCACTGCAGAGGCTCACAAAAAATTGCATCTGTGAGTGCATGCTCTGTGTACACAGTAATGTGGGTTACCAGCAGACAGTAGCATAGTTTGATTCACACCTGTTCCCAGACTGCCAACTGCAGTGCTGTCCCTCCTCCAAGGGACTATGGGTATATGCATCATGTTCCAACACCTCTCCCCTAAGATAGGCATGCATATCCTCCCATCAGTGCTGTCAAGTACCTAAGCTACAAATCAAACAAAGGTTACCTGGGCTAGTTTCAGGAATTTACACAATGATGTTCATGGCCAGTCAGTAGCTCTGACAGAAAACTGCTTAGGTTCATATTTCACAGGTTAGTACTAGACAGGCAGTTTGAACAATCATATATAACCTTGCTATTCAACCTATGCACTATTGCCAATACGTTGTTCACCCTTCTCAAAAAGGACCATATCACTTATCCCTGGGATAACATTATGGTTATCAATCCAGCTATCAAGAGTCCTCTTGAGGGAGGCTAAAATGTTACCCCATTAAACATGCAAGGAAAGTTTGTTCTATAAGAATAGTCTGGGTAATGAGTATCCCCATACAAAATGTTCTATTTACATTAGAATGTAAGCTATGACTTTTGAAGCACATAAGTTCATAGGTTCATAGGTAGGTACTAGGCTATCGGCCCAAGGGCCTACATAAGACTAGCCAGCAAGGTACCATAGCTTACGTCACCCAAGAAAGTTATTTTCCTGTGCCACTGTCCAGCAGAGACACAGAAGTGATCCCCGGGGTGTATTTCCTATTTCCCATCCACTCATCAAGATTTTTCTTGAAGAGTGCTAATGAAGAACTTTGCTTGACATAGATGGGTAGCTTGTTCCAGAGTATAGGAAGTCTCTGGGACAGGAATCTATCCCTCCAGCATGTTCTGTTTATTGTGGTGACAAGGTTTAGGTCCCTAGAGCATGTAGCTCGGAGGGATTGCGATTTCTTTAGGTGTAGCATGTCCAACAGCTCTGGGTTTGACATAGCTTTATATGTTAGGCAGAGATCACCTCAGAGTAGGTGTTATGTTACGGAGTAAAGCTGGAGTTTTTTGAGGTGGTCAGTGTAGGGCATTTGTTTGAGGCCAGTAATCCTCTTTGTGAGGTACTTCTGTGGCCTTTCCAGCTGCTGCAAATGTCTTGTGAGGTACATATATTTTTAAACATACTAGGGTTTATGAGTGGAGAAGATGTATTTATTTATTTTATTTTATATGTTTCCATTTGTTTACTGGGAATAATTGAACTAAGCTAAAATCCCATGTTCATTAGAAGTCCAGGGAGAAATGCTCCACTGTTTTACAACATAGGTAACAAAAATCGAATGCACACAGACATTCTTGAATGCATATCCCAAACAAGTACAAAATACATATGTGCATTAATGTGATGCATTAGTAATGAGGGTTATAATTAAATACAGCAGGAATATATGCTAACAGGTGAATATAAAGTTAAGAATAAAGATAGCATAGTAGCTAAAGGAGGTAGAGGAAGAGAGAAACAAAAGTACCGTTGTGTACACTTACCATAAATGTACATGTTCGAGTGTATTCACTGTTGCAGTCATCACATTTGGGTTATCTGACTGCAGGTAGCCCTCAGCCGGCCTGAATACCAGAGTCTTCAGATTTCCGCATCGGATGCTGTCACTTCTTCCATGACGTCAGGTCATCAGGGGTATAAAACATGCAGCCGATGCCATTACATCAGTTTTTCTTGCCCCAGATGTCAGGTGCCCCTACAATAGGAAGCAATTATATGGTATGGAACATCCCCAGCAAAAAGCAAATACTCAAGATGTAATATATGCCAAACAAGAAGGAAAAGGTAAAAGTCAAGAGAAGTCAGGGGGCTGGAGGGAGGGTAACCAGGACCGCAACAGTGAATACACTTGAACATCTACATTTATGGTAAGTGTACACAACTGTACTATTTTCTTCGTGTTTAACTGTTGCAGTCATCACATTTGGGTTGATTCCCAAAGCTAAGGAAGGGTGGAGGTAGTCAAAGAACATTAGGGCTAGCAATCAGGCCCTGTAAGACTGCTGTGGCAAATCCAGCTCTGGATTTAAAAAATGATAGGCAGGTGGTAATGCTTGGTGAAAGTATGTACAGATCTCCAGGTAGCAGCTTCTAGGATGTCCCTGGTAGGGAGTCCTCTGAGAAATGCCGTAGTGGTAGATGTAGCCCTGGTGGAATGTGATCTTATAACCTGTGGGGTAGGTTTTCCATGGATGTAATGGGCTATCCATTTGGAAATGGTTTGCTTTGAAATGGCCGGGCTCTGTCCCTGCAGCAAAGCTAACTAGCAGCTGGTCAGATTTTCTGAGATGCTTAGTCCTGTCCAAATAGAATCTAAGCTGTCTGTGCACGTACAGAGAATACAGTATCTTTTCCCCTTAATTTTGAGGATTAGGGAAAAAGTAGGCAAATTAATGGACTGATTTAGAGCCACACTAGACACCACCTTGGGCATAAAGGATGGATTAGTCCTCAGGAAACATTGTCCACATGGAAGATAATGAAGGGTTCCACTGCCATGAGGGCCTGCAGTTCAGACACTCTTCTTGCTGAAGTGATGGCTAGAAGTAAGGCTGTTTTCCAAGAAAGGAATTTCAACTCTGCTGTACTATCTGGTTCAAAGGGGGGGGGGTGAGCTTTTCCAATACAAAGTTAAGGTGCCAGGTTGGAGTGGGAGCTCTCTTGGGGGGGGGGGTCTTAAATTTTTGGCCCATCTTAGGAATTGTTTTAGCAGGGGATGAGAGAAGAGGGGTGGCTCAGTATTATAATGTGATGAAATGGCAGAGGCATGAATCTTAATTGATGAGAAAGATAGGCCCTTGTGGAGCATTTCTGTTAAATAATCTAGAATATGAGGTAAGCTGGGCACCGTTGTACCCATCCCCTGAACCTGGCTCCAGGAACAGAATCTTTTCCACTTTTCTAAACAGGATTATCTAGTACTAGGCCTCCTTGCCTCAAGAATGACATCCAGCACCTGCTTACTGAGGGTTGCTAAAGGTGAGCTCAGGGAATTAGCCAAGCTGCAAGGTTCAGGGTTTGAAGCTGAGGGTGCAGAATCTGGCCCTCCTGCTGGGAGAGCAGGGAAGGGGTCTGAGGCAGGTGGTATGGTTGTAGCACTGTTAGACTGTACAAAAGGGGGTACCAGTTCTGGCGTGGCCAGTCTGGTGCAATCAGTATTGTCCTTGGCTTGTCCTGTTTGATCTTTAGTAGAACCTTCGAGAGGAGAGGCAGAGGGGGAAAGGCATAAACTGAGAGGCTTTCCCAGGTAAAGGACAGGGCATCCACTTTCCAAGCTTGACTGTGGGGAGTTCTGGTGCAGAATATTTTCAATTGGTAGTTCTGAGGGGATGCAAACAGGTCTACCTTTGGTGTCCCCCAGATGTTCCTCAAGAGCTTGAATATTTTGGGTTCCAGTTTCCATTCGTGTGGGCCCGTGAGATTTCTGCTTAAGTTGTCTGCCAGAGAATTTAGTTTGCCTGGCAGGAATTGAGGTTGTAAGTTCACTTGGTAGGTCAAGGCTGTGTTTCACAGAGCCATGGCTAGTCTGCAGAGTAGGTAGAAATGGGTTCCTCCCTGCTTGTTTATGTAACACATAACTGTGGTGCTGTCTGTCTTTACCAATAGTTGTTCTGGAAGAATAAGGTCTTTGAAGGCTGTCGGAGCATTCTGTACAGCTAACATTTCTTTTTGATTGATATGCAGGTGCATCTGTTTTGGGTACCATTTGTCCCGAATGCACTGCCCTGCCATGTGAGCCTCCCATGCATAGTCTGATGAGCCTGTTGTTAGGTTTTGGGTGGCAGGGGTAGAGTGAAAGGCAGTCCCTTGTTGTGATAGCAGGCCTCTGCCCACCAAAGGAAATTTGCCCTTAGACAAGTTATAAGAATCATTGTTTCCAGGTCCTGAGAATATTGACACCATAGACTTTTTAGATACCATTGAAGTTTCCTCATATGCAGTCTTGCATATGGAATTAACAGAATGCAAGAGGCTATGAACCCCAGGGCTTGCAGGATTTTCCTTGCAGATAGCTGGGTTTTTGTAACCAATAGTTTGAAGTAGGTTGTCAAATAAATTTGTTTCTCTGGAGTGAGAAATGCCATCTGGGAAGTTGTGTTCAAGCTTGCTCCAAGGAATACAATCTGTTGGCAGGGTAATAGGTGTGATTTCTTCTTGTTGATGGTGAACCCCAGTGAGATTAAAAGTCTCTTTACAAATGCCAGGTGTAGTAATAGCAAGTCCTTACTCTCTGCCTGAATCAGGCAATCATCCAAGTATGGGTAAATTTGAATATATCTCTGCCTGAAAAATGTAATGGCTGGAGCTAGGAACTTTGTGAATACCCTGGGTGCAGTAGATAAGCCAAAGGGAAGTGCAGAGAACTGATAGTGCATGGAGCCTGCCCTGAAACGTAGGTATTTTCTGCAGGATTCCCTTATTGGGATGTGCAGGTAAGCTTCTTTTAAGTCTATGGTTGCCAGCCAGACATCCTTGGCTAGCACAGAAAGAAGCTGTTGAAGAGTTAGCACTTTTAATTTTGGAACCACCAGAAAGGTGTTGAGAATAGACAGGTCCAGGATAGGATGCCAGGAGTTTTCTTTTCTGGGAACCAGGAACAGTCTTGAATAAAAACCTTGTCCCCTTTATTCTGCTGGGACAGGTTGAATAGCTCTGATACTGAGGAGAGAGGGAACACTTGTTTTGGGCCTCTGCCCACTGATTTGGGAGAAGGTCTAGCCATCCACTTGGGGTTGGGAGTGAGTGGAAGTGGAATTTGTATCCTAGGGAAACTATGTTTAAAACCCATTTGTCTTTGGTAATGAGTTCCCAGTTTTTTGCATGCAGGGCAAGCTTTCCTCCTAAGGGAGCAAGTAGTTGAACAAGGCTTGGAAGAGTTAAGGATAAGGGGGTGGCTTACTACTCCCTGCTTTTGAAGTGGGAGCCCCCCACTACTTAGATCTGTGTACAGCCTGAGACTGAAGTCTTGGTGGTCTGCTGCTCCTGGGTTTGGACTGAGAAGGCCTGGAAGGGACTGGAAAGGACCAGTTCTTTAAGGCCAATGCCTACTGAATCTAGGTGGCTGTACTTGTAAGAAACCTTTAACAGTTTGTATAGATTTAGCTTTTTCTTCCATCCTTTTGAGGACTTCTTCTGCTTTTTTGCCAAAAAGGCACTCTTGGTTTAAGGGTGCATCCAGTAATTTAGCTTTAACATGATCTGGCAAGTTTTGTTCCTTAAGCCAAGCATGCCTTCTAAGTACAGACCAGTGAAAGCAGCCCTGCAAGATGCTTCTAAAGCATCAAAACCACATTGCAAAGTATGTTTACCAACTTGTTCAGCAGAATGCATTAACTCTTGTAAATCTTTCTGTTCAGCACAGTCAGGAATCATCATCATTTTCTGTTTAAGCAGTCCCATAATATGCTGCTGATACTTTAACATATGAAACTGGCGATTTAAAGCCCCAATGGCCAAAGTAACAGACGTGTGTACCTTCTTACCTCAGCTATCTAAAGCTCTAGAGTCCCGATCAGAAGGGGTAGGATTTTTGGCAGTAGTAGCCTTAATGCCTTTTGGTCCTTGGGAAATGGTCTCTGGATCCGCAATAGGATTCTCTAAGAGGAATTTGCGAGAGTCAGGTACTCTGTAGTACCTGTCAGGTTTCCTGGGAGCTGGAGGCAAAGTGTCTGGGGTAAGGCTGGATCCCAAGAAAACATCTGCAATCTCCAGAACAGGAGGGATAGCTAGAGGTCTGTGTTGAGGCAGGTTTAAAAATTCTCTAAGTCTCTTTTTGGACTGAGAATAGTCCTTGCTTTCCCAGTGGAAATGATCCCTAAGGATATGCAAGGTTTCACCAAAAGAAAAATCTTCTGGAGGGGAAACAGAGGGAATGGAATCCTCTGCATCAGAATCCTCATAAGTAGATAAGGGTAAATATTGGTAGTCAGAAGGAACATAGATATCAGATTCCTGATCAGAAGAATCAGAAAGAAAATCAATTATAGGTCTCTTAGAGGGGAAAGGCTGGCTTCCCCTAATTAAGGTAATAAGGTGTTCAGCCATTTGAATAATTTGTTTTTGAAGCATATGGGCCTGAGAATGTGCTTTGGCCATTGGTTTTCTATGTGTAGTGTGAGTTTTAGGCCTGAGGAATTCGATATTCTTAGCTTGAAAAGAAGTCGTCGGTTTAATGTGAAAATTAGTAGGCCTGAATACACCCTTAGAAGCCAGTGCCTGCATAGCGGCTCTGGATCCATCCAAGGTAGAGACATCCGCAGGTTCCATAGTCGAAGAAGCATCTCGTGGCATACCGGACTCCGAATGGGTCTCAGTAGAGGCCTGCAAATCTGTAGTAGCAGGTATCAGGGGCTGCAAAAGCACCTCACTGAGTACTGACGGACTGGCAACTAGCTTAACAGAAGCATCGTCGGCAGTTTTGGACTTATGCGGTCTGTCTCTGCCTTTATCGTTACATTTTTTGGAAGATCGGTAGTCAGATGGCTTAATGAAGCCATTTCGGAGTACAGAGATCAAGAACGAAAGTATTTAGCTACAAAAATAGCCTGAAGATGAATAGTTTGGGCATTGAACAAGGCACAAAACCAACAGTGAGGGACATCGTGGTCTGGGCCTAAACAGGTGACGTAGTAAGAATGAAAATCTCTATGAGGTATTTGCTTTTCACAGGCAAGACAATTGTTAATTTTTTCTAACATCGGTTAGAGCAAGAAAAAAGGATCCCCAATGGGGTACTTATCGTTTTGAAGACTTCAGGTCTGAAACTCGAAAATGAAAATTTCAGGAGTCGGCCGACCAGCACTTATGAACTGCTTTTGCTTCGGGCACCGCATGGCAAGAAAGACTGATGTAATGGCATCAGCTGCATGTTTTATACCCCTGACGACCTGATATCATGGAAGAAGTGACAGCATCCGACGCAGAAATCCGAAGATTCTAGTATTCAGGCTGACTGAGGGCTACCTGTAGGCAGATAACCCAAATGTGATGACTGCAACAGTGAAATATGAAGAACATCTAGGATGTATAGGAGCTGGAGATATGATGTATGGAGAAGAAATTCTGGTACAAGGATGTGTCCAAGTAGAAGTTTGGCAGAATTTTAGATTACAGAGAAATGTTTTAAGATTATTCTGATACATAGGTTCTAGGAAATATAATTTTACAGCTTGGCTGCATGAACAAAGTATAGAGAGTCACCAAAGCGTTTTTTAATAACTTCTTGGAAGGTTTAGGTCTGAGATATTAAGTATCTGTGAGGCATATATATTTTCAGATACAAATATGTCTGTACTGTTTTTACCCCCCCCCCCCACTACATATATATATAACACGAAGTCAGAGATAACACAACAGCAGGAGAAATAGCAAAACTCCTTAAACCCCACTGTGTATTAATCTCATACTAACCCCAACCCCATCGAATCGGCCTTATCAGCCAGATGTTTCACAATCTGATTTGACCAAAAAGATTTTTGAAAGACGTAAGAGAAACTGTAGATACACACACACATACACACACACACACACACACACACACACACACACACACACACACACACACACACACACACACACACACACAAAAAGGGTGTGGGGGCAAAGTTCTCACCTAGGTTGTGCAGTCTGCATTTTTTCAAGTTACGTTTCTTGATATGCAAAAACTGGCAAGTGTGACTCATTGCAGAATGAGTAAACGGAGCATAAAGAATGTGATTGATAGTCATGCTACAAGTCCATATGACAAACTGGCAAAATGAGCCACAGGAAACATTCTAACATTCTAACTCAGAGGGAGTATTGTGAAACGAATCACTAGTAAAATAAGGCCAGAGACACAATGCACTACTCTGGTTCTCATAATACTAAAAGTCACATCTCACCAGACAAAACCATCAGAAGGCTCAAACATGCAACAACAACATTCACAATAAGAATTATAACAGATTACTATATATGAGGCAAACTTACAGTGGGACAGAGAAAGGAATTTCTAAATAGTAAACTCTCACTATACAGCTGCATGCTTGCTGGAAGAGGGGAAAAAAGAATTACACAGTTCAGATTTTTATTTTTCTGCTAACTTTGCCAAACAGAATCAATTACCTCATAGAAGCATTTTTTTTACATTAAAGGTTTTGAATGTGAAAGGTATGTAAACATGACAATATTATATTCAGACTGAAAATATTCTGTATCCCACTGAAGACACACTTTTTTGCGATACGATCCTGGTACTGCACTGGATACTTAAGATGATGCTCCACGTAAAAAAAAAATCTAACTTTGAAAAAAAATTTATTTATTGCAGTTGTCAAATGAACACAGAAGCTTTCTTTTTTACAGTCCTGATTTCAAAATAAGTTTCATATAATGTTCATGGGTTTCTCATATAAAATAATTTTGTTTTCAAGAATAAGGTTTGCAAATTTGGTCCAGTCAAAATAAAATGACAGTAAAGTTCACTACGTACTATTGTGTATGTACTTTGCTATTCAGTTATGTCACAAACTCTTCCTCAAGCATCAAATAGATTCTATACTGAAATATTTTAATAGAAAACTCAGGTCAGAGGTGAAACTGTTGAGCCATCCTGTCTGTATGGCTTTTATTATTTTCCATTTGGCATGCTAAAAATATCTAACACTTAAGTGATCATAAATAATTTATGGGAAAATATATATTTTAACAACTTGAATGACAGCGGTTGATTTTCTCAAAATCAAGGTGACATTTTAAGGGTTTTTTTGTGTGCGTACTTAGGCATATAAAAGAATTTGTTTTTCACATTAGTTGCAATATCATAGTTTCCAAAATAATAAACGTGATACTAGTGGGATCTGAAAATATATTGAGTGATGCAAAACCCAGTAATTCACTAGTTCTGAATGCACATGAAATGATTGTACTTGCCATTTTACTGTTGAAATTTGCATACAAGGTGGTTGTCCCTTGTGTGTGACATTTAATATCACACTGCACACAGTACATGAAGACATAAACATTTACATTTGAACAATCAATGAAACAACTACTTGGAGTCTTGTTGAGAATGTTAAGATATTCCATGATCAGCAGCAAAAAAATGATGCTGATTATTGGTCAAATGAGCCTCAGAGTTCTTTGAATTAAATAACTTGTTTAAGTGACAACTTCTATTCCAAAGAAGAAACTGCAGTAAAATATGTCAAACAGGCAAAAAGGAAAGAGACAAACAATTTCACAATTACACTGACCATACACTTCAGCAGTCATGAAAAATGAGCAAAATGAATAAATTCTATAGAGCACTGCCTGAATATTGTCTATTATACAACGACCTCCCATTAATATTCCAAAATGTGCATGCTGATTGGTCAGCATGCACATTGTCAATCAGAGTTATAGTAATGGAAAAAGGTCCGGTCGACTTTTTCCATTAGTATAACTCTTTTTTTACAGCAACGGAGAACGCAAGATCTCCATTGCTGTTTAGACACTGTCTCGCTATGTTAAAGGAGTTTAACATTGCGAGACAGCTTTAAAAAAAGTAATGGAGATCTTCCTATCTCCGTTGCTTTTTTTAAAGGTGTCTCGATATGTTAAATGGGTTTAACATAGCGAGACAGCTTTAAAAAGAGCAATGGAGATTCTCTGTTGCTTTTTTAAAGCTGTCTCGCTATGTTAAACTCCTTTAACATAGCGCGACAGATTGTAAAAAGCAATGGAGATCTTGCTTACTCCGTTGCTTTTGCCCACAGCTCTTATGTACTGCGTAAGCATACGCATGTGCAGTACATCAGAACTGCTGCAGAATACCAGGCAGCTGCGGAAGGGCAGCAAGGAGGCATTATACAATGTCATTATTTCAGAAAAATATTTTTTTTTTTGTTAAATAATGTCATTGTATAGTAGCAATAATCCACTTCTGTTTGTGGGTAATGCTGGTTTTACCCACGGTTGTCTTTGTTTGGCCACTCGGGCTTCGCCCTCATGACCAAACCACACCAACCATGGGTAAATCCAGCATTACCCACACCCAGGCATGGGTTATTGCTATATTATTTCTTTCTACATCAAATTTGTAACATTCCTATTAGCTGATTTATCCTATCATTGTTCTATCAGCAGTCTAGCACCATAGCAGTACAAAAAAGTGAAAATAAACAAACTTGTTATGTATAACAGAAATTTATAATATAAAATTGGCCAAAATATAACTTCCATCCCTCCTATATGGTGCCACCACCCTCACTAATATACACTCTTCAGTAAAAAACAAACTTGATATATGCTACAATAAAATTGCTAGATTTACAACAAATGCTAGATCCTCATCACATCATTGTTCCTCACTGCAACAACCAAACTGGCTTGAACTTCCACTCTATCTCAACTACCTCCACTTAATTACTGCACATAAAATAATATATAAACTAACAGCTTGTCCAGCGCTCTCCTCTCTTTTAACTCTGTACCATCCAAACAGACACCTTAGATATGAAAACTAAATTCTAATTAAAAGTCAATAAACATCAACTTCCAGCTGACCAAATGCTTTACTTCTTCACTACCTCCAAACTTTGGAATAACCTCCCAACCTCAATAACCTCCATCTCATACCCTGCTCTCTTTAAATAATCCCTCAGACAACACCTCCCTACCTGCTGGTTATGCCCATGTCAGAAATAACTCTTCTTCTCTTCTCACTACTCCCACTCTCTGGGGCTACAGGTATGCACTCTTAGCAGGCCTGCAGCCATACCTATGACTGTTACTACACTGCCTAGACAAACCACTCTCTGGGGCTACAGGTATGCACTCTTAGCAGGTCTGCAGCCATACCTATGACTGTTACTACACTGCCTAGACAAACCACTCTCTGGGGCTACAGGTATGCACTCTTAGCAGGTCTGCAGCCATACCTATGACTGTTACTACACTGCCTAGACAAACCACTCTCTGGGGCTACAGGTATGCACTCTTATCAGGTCTGCAGCCATACCTATGACTGTTACTACACTGCCCACACAGATTTAAATGTATGTAAATAATTGTATATGATGTTACTGTTTTATTTTCTGCCTCCCAACCAGTAATGTCTATGGCATCTATATGACCAAAAATACATGTTAATATCATCAATGGGTTACCACAAAACTGCAATGAAATTGCTCAAAAACTGTAAATTGTGGTACATTTTTGATATTTGTATTTTTTTATATTTGTATTTCTGTAATGTGACTTTTATGTAGAGCTTTTCTCCCCGGGCCTCCACTGAAAATGGGCTCATCTAGGCCCAGTGGACTTTTCCCGGTAAACAAATGCAATAAAATAAATACATAAATAATATGTTATACATATGCAAAGCATAAAAACATAACAGACACTGAATGTGCCTTTAAAGTATTCAGAGTCTCATATTCTCCTAAGTACCTCTCTGCATCTTTTAAACCTTAACTCCTGTAGAAGTAATTAAAATGTTATAACAGTTTTATTCTGTTTTGTATTGAATTTAGAACTGTTGATCAAATGTGTTTGCCAATTATATTCACTTACTGGTGATTAAAATATGAACCTCACTCTCAACCAGATTTAAAAGTGTACCATTTTGTTATCTGTAATAAGAATGATCCGGTCTCCTGATCCCATCTTGGTTATAGGCGTTTAGGATACTGTACTCTTTCACTAATGCTGGATACCAAATATTGTCACTTCATATATGTGTGGTCAGTTATAGTAGAGAAGTCTTCAAAAAGTCATACACAGTGGTGGTGCTTGAGGAAGAAAACAACATTTTAACTCTTAGAAACTCCATTAATAAGATTTAAAAAATATGTGCACTAATAGATTTTATAAATATTAACTAAAAGTACTTGCTTAAGGAAGTTTTTTTGGAAAGGGGTACTATTTGGTGAGAAAGTATTGCAATGTTTACAATGGGTATGATAACTGAGAAATAAATGGAATACTTCACACTGAATAGTGAACTTACAAATAACTTAAGGATAAAACAAAATCCTACAAATATGAGTATGAAATGAAAATGTCCAACTCTGTAAACAATAATCATCAACACCTTTTTCATCTTTGTCAGAAATGTTAATAACAATATCCAACACTGGACTGATACATACCTATAACGTATACTCATCCCCTGAAAAATAACAAACACACTAGCAGATAAATTTAGCTCACAGTTTACTCTGTTCTACAAAATTTTCACCTGCATGTCATTATGTCTGTATCCACCCATAGATCACTTTGTATCAAGGCTTAAAGGGATTGTCCAAAGTCACATACACTGCTACTAGGAATCCATACAATCCGTCTGGCTAGTTTCTTGTCAGTATGAAACACAGTCTCACCAAGTTACTACTAAATTTATTCAACTGACTCTGATCTATAGATGTGAATAGCAGTGGTCATCACCCTCAACAAAGGTAGAACTACCACCAGTCCAGGCAAATACAAACCAATAAGCCTTACCATCCTTATTTGAAAAATAATAGAACTCGTAAAGAAACACATTTGGTAGCTTACAATTTATTTATTTACCATTTTGACCAGCTTATAGCACTGATCCAGGTGCTGTTTTCAGGCTCAGCCCATATTGTTCAAAAATCCCTGGGCAAAACCAGTCTGGGTTTGTAAAAGGAGTACCCTGACCACTCATCTTAGTAGATATCTTTGAAAAAGCCAATGAAGCATTGCATTGGGCAGATTTCTATGCAATGCTTACTTTAACCTGGCAAGGGCCTAGAATACTATTCAATAGTCAATCACTATTGACAACTAATCAAACTAGATGTAAACATTTATGTAACCCACTTAATAGTGAACTGTGTCACTGAGAAAATAAAATTAGTCATGACTGATGGTGTACTGTTCTCTAAAAGGCTTGTTACTATGGGGCCCCCAGGGGTCTGTGCTAGAGCCATTTTTATTTGGAGCATACTTCTCTGAGAGCAGAACTGTAGAAATATATAAAAACTCCAGATGGCTAAAGGCTGCACAACCAAACAAAAATATTTAGAAGGCAAGCAGCGCAAGGCCACCACAGAGAAACATGTATTGACTAATAAACAATAAAATGGAATAAAAACAGCACAGGCATAGAAACAGGAATAAGCACTTTCAACTCATGGAGACTTCATCAGATCCTGCATTACTGCCAGTACTCACCCCCTTTAAAGCAAAGAGTAGCCAAATAAAATTCATCTAAGAATCCTCCTCCCATTCATCAAATACTGCATTACTGCCAGTGCTCCTCCCCTTTGAAGCAAATATCAGCCAATTCAAAATTCAATTTAAATTTTTATCTAGGAAGTCTCTTCCCTTCACACTGAGCTTGATCGAAGGAAGGACACTGAGGAAACTCGGAGCTATAATATATAACATTAAGTATCCAGTTTTTTGTTTATTTTGTTCTTTATTTCTTTGTTATTTATAGCACTTTGTATACTGTGTATTTTTCTAACTAGTTTCACTGTGTGTGAGGTATTAACTGGAAATTGTCCACTTTTATTAAGCATCTGTTAGGTTGTTTGTTTGTAATAACTTGTTGCAGTTAAACTCTTTTTTCTAGAGGCTCCTTTAGCTGTTTAAAACTTTCATTTAAAGGCTCACTGCTGCTTTTGAGGTGTGAGAAACATTTCTGCAGTTTGTTTCCCGCCCTCCCTCCGTGTTGGTATAGTGTTTTTATAGCTGGTGGCTTTGCAGTTGCCCGCCCCTAGTGTAAATTTAATCCTCCTCCCAGTCTAGTGTCATTACCTCATTCTACCCAGTACAGGGAGAACATTTGAGAAGGCCAATCAGCTTAGTTTCTGCTACTCCTTTCTCTCTTTCCTTTCTCTCTTTCCACTTAAAAAAAAAAAAAAAAAAAAAAAATATCTGCTTTTACTGTATTTGTGTTTCTTCCTACTTCATTTTGCTTTTGCGTCATCTTAAAAGTACTCAATTGTATTTATTACTGCTTGGTGTAACTCATTCTAAGCCTTTTAGTTTAAGCACTTGGGCTTCAGACCAGTTGTTTTACATTAAGAAGGTTTGTGGCCTGCACTGTGGTGGCAGGACAGGTAGCTTACATCCTTCTAAGTTGGGAACTGCTGATTGAGGGCTCAGTGTCTGTTATTCTAAAAGTGTATTAGTTCTGGTTTAAGCACTTGGGCTTCAGGCCAGTTATTTTACATTAAGAAGGTTCGTGGACTGCACTCTTGTGGGAGGAGAGGCTGGACTCTGCCCTTCTGAGCTGGGAATTTCTGGTTAAAGGCTTATAGTGCCTGCATATTTGAACTGTTTCTTACTGAAATTGGTACACCTTGTTTGCTGTAGCATAGACTAGATCCAGGCCTGCTGAATCTAGCTTTGTTTGTATGCTTGTTGTTTGTTTGCTTATTTCCCTGAAACGCTAATTTCACTTAAAACGCGGCTTTTCAGTGCTTCTGTGGATCCCTAGTGATATCTGCATTGCTTACTGTACTTATTTCCTTGTTTCACTTGAAAGAAAGTTACTGTTTGTCGTTTTTGCATTTAAGTTACCTGTAACACATTGCATTTAAGTTACCTGGCACTTGCTCACTAAGTCAGCACTAAAAAATTAAAAGCACTACACCCTCACAAACTCCCCTTGAGTACCTTGTTCCCCATTGGCCCTTTTTTCAATTATAAAGGAATTCCCAATACTATTCTTGCATGTCCAAAGGTCAGTTGTCAATCTCCTCTCCGGTCCAGCTGGTGAATCTGGGAATCTTGAGGCAATGTTACAACTGCCTCATGTACACAGACAACCCTCTCCTCCTCCCAACAAATTCCAACACATGTGAGAGATATAATCATATAGCCAAACTGGAGGCTATGCTCTCTCAACTCAGTACTGGCGCATCCAGTCAGGAGGAGAAGGAAACCACACTCACTACAATTCCAGTCTCACATAGACCTACCACGACAGCAAACCAAACACATAAACACACAAAAACATACTCGGAGGCTCTAAATAAAAATCTGTCTAAGCAGCAGAGACCTCCAAAGCAGACACCCAAGCAACCGCTACTCCAAAACAAAACACGTGCAACACATAGCTCACAAAGCCAGTGTGCCGAACAGTCACAGCCCTTAAGGCTAAACAACACACCTGATACACTTGTAATAGGGAACAGTCACAGCCCTTAAGGCTAAACAACACACGTGATACACTTATAATAGGTGACTCTATCGTCAGGCACACTGACGTTCTGCTCACCAGGCTGAACAAGGAGAAGGTCACGGTGAGCTGCCTGTCGGGCGCTAGGATCCACCACATAACACAAGCACTCAGGTCACTCCAAGGCAAGTACAAATATAACTCAGTCATTGTTCATGCTGGTGTGAATGAACTGAGATGTACCTCCCTGGACTACATGAAAAGAGACATAGAGGAGCTCTCTGAGCATGTAGCCCAGGCCGGTATGACCCTGACCTTGAGTAGCATCTTACCCTCACCAAAAATGATGCCACAATATGAAGACAAGATGATCAATTTCAACAAGTGGCTTAAATATTGGTGTCATTCAAAGGGGATCCAATGCCTGTCAGCCTGGGATGATATGCTCGACAAGCCACGATGCTTCGCTAGGGACGGCTTGCACCTGTCACCCCTGGGCTTTCGGATATTGGCAAAGGCTCTTGCTACCCCCATAGTGCCTTTTTTAGGCAAGGCTCAAAAGACAAACCCACCTCCATAGGTATCACAAGGGATAAGAAACTAAGAGTAATGCTACTCAACGCCAGAAGTCTAAACCTCAAGATGCACGGACTCGAAACTCTCCTTAGCATGGAGAACATCGATATCTGTGCAGTAACAGAAACCTGGTTCAAGGCTCCCGAGAGCACCCCAGCACTACCAGGTTATACCTCATACCATGCTTTTCGCCCCAAAACTTGGACCGAACCACAAAAGGAGGGGAGTATCAATATTCACAAAGATACCCACACCTCCAGGTTGGTGGCACAGCACAAGCATCAGAGACTATCCATGTGCAACTAACAGTGGGTAAAACTGCCTTCCAGTTTATAGCCTGCTACAGACCACCCTCCCAAACCCAGGAACCCCACTCGGCCTTCTTGAGAACACTGGAAAATATGAAGGTCTCCCCAAACACCATTATATTGGGCGACTTCAACTACCCAAACATAGACTGGGAGCATTACTCTAGCTCCAACACCCTAGCCCAAAGGTTCCTAGAATTTATAAACTCAAATGCTATGGAACAACTTGTTACCACTCCCACAAGAGGGGAAAACATACTGGACCTGATCATCACCAACATGGGGACTCTATGCTCCAGACCAGAAGTGTATCCCTCACTGGTAAGATCAGACCATAAACTAATCTCACTGGATATTCACATCCCGACCCCACCCCCTGCCCAGAAAACCACAGTGAAAAACTTCTCTAAAGCAAATTTCACACTCCTCAAAACTGAGGTGGAATCCTTCAAAGCTCCCGGGCCTGTAGAAAATACAGCCCAGACTGCAGAATCCTTTATAAATGCATTCTATGAACACCTTCAGGAATGCATGGATCTTGCAATCCCAAATAAAACCAAGACCCAATCCTCCAAAGGCAGACGTCCTGTCTGGTGGACCCCAGCCATAAACAAACTATACAATAGAAGGAGGAAGCTACTACATGATAGAGCAAAATCCCAAAAAGGGAAGGCATCTCTGATCAGTATTAGCAAAAAACTACGGGCACTCATAAAATCGTCTAAGGCCAGCTTTGAGAGAAAAATTGCACAGGACACTAAGGATAATCACAAGGCTTTCTTTAGTTATGTTAGGAACCTGGGTGGGAATTCCCAGATATGCTCAGAATTAGTCCAAAATGACAAAAAGTACACCAAACCCACAGACATTGCCAACATCCTAGCTGACAGGTTCAGCGCAAACCCCCCCCCCCTCACCAAAAGGGCAAATATCTATCCCAGCAGAGTGCTTCCCCCCTGACATCTCAGATGCTCAGGTAAAAGCCGCCCTCTCCAAAGCAAAAAACACAGCATCGATGGGACCAGACGGTGTCCCGGGCTGCGTCCTACATGAACTCCAAGAAAAGCTAAACCCAAACATAAAACTACTGTTCAGTCTCAGCCTTACTACAGGATATGTACCCAAAGAGTGACGTACAGCAACAGTGGTCCCTCTCCACAAAGGTGGTGCCTCAACGGATCCTGGAAACAATCGCCCCATAAGCCTGACTAGCTTGGTCTGCAAAGCTATGGAAAAGATCATCATGGACCTCAAAAATAAAGATATTGGGGACCTACAGACACTGGATCCTACCCAGTTCGGCTTTGTTAAGGGCAGATCCTGCCTCTTAAACCTGGTCGATTTCTTTGAAACAGTCACCAAGGCCATTGATGAGGGGAATGTGGTCCACACAGCCTACCTGGACCTCCCAAAAGCCTTCGATACAATACCCCACTCGGGCATTATAGATAAGCTCACCAGCTTAAATATAAACCCCTATGTCACTAGATGGGTTGCAAACTGGCTCAAGGACAGAACCCACATGGTTAGAATTGCTGGAGCCATGGCAGACTCCAAACCAGTTACAAGTGGTGTCCCACAAGGCTCAGTCCTGGGACCACTCTTGTTCGGTATATATTTCTCGGAGGTACAGGCCAACACGGAAGGACTGTGGCTGACCAAGTTCGCAGATGACTGCAAACTGGGCGCCATAATCAACTCTTCAGCCGACACAAGCATCCTCCAAAAGGGCCTCATAGAAATAGACAACTGGTGCCAGAGCCATGGCCTCAAGCTAAACGCCAAAAAGTGTATAGTCATCCCTTTGGCAAAACAAAGTGCCCACAAATTACCACATAGGTGGTAATCCATTAAGTACAGAAGAAGTAATTAGGGACCTGGGGACCCAAGTTGATAGCAATCTCTCATTTGACAACCACATGGCCAAAGTGGTTAGAAGAACATTTTATATAGCCCACCTAATCATGAAGGGATTCACATCTAGATCATGGGAGGTCATCGTGCCTCTTTACTCATCCCTCATCAGGCCCATAATTGAGTACAATGCCCCTTTTGGGATGTACCTTACCAGACACCTGCAGCAACTGGAAAGACCCCAAAAGTACCTCACCAAGAGGATCAAAGGGCTCAAACAGATGCCATATGCTGCCCGGTTAAAGAAACTCCAGCTCTACTCAGTGGCATACCTCCTGCTCAGAGGCGATATGTGCTTGACGTATAAAGCCATGTCCAACCTGGAATTAATGGACATGCTGCACCTCAGAAAATCTAAATCCCATCGAGCTATGTGCTCGAGAGACTTGAACCTCAGCACTGAAATAAATAGGACATGCTGGAGGGACAAATTCATATCCCAGAGGCTCCCTTCACTCTGGAATAAAATCCCAGTCCAGGTTAGGCAGAATCCCTCATTGACTCTCTTCAAGAGGAATCTTGATGAGTGGATGGGAGATCGTAGGTTTACCCCGGGTATCACTTCTGTGTCACTGTTAGACAGAGGCACAGTATACTAACCTCGAAAAAGGGCATAGCAAAATTAATTTAAAATGGGTGGCGAAAGCCAAACACACTCTGGCTAGGCTTATAAATGCCCTAGGGCAGATAGCCTAGTATGAACCTATGAACCTATGAACAGTGGCTTCAAAGGAATCATCCCATTCAATTCAGGGAGCAGATCAGCCTGCAAATCAGCAATCCATTGGCTCTTCAAAACCTCTGTTTTATTATAGAAATCATCACCCCAAGGGTTATCATGTACTAATTCTAATGTCATAAATGTAAACTTGTGTTGTAGATTCTCTTGGATATGTTTAGACAAAGCAGTGGTGCCCTTTCTTAGTTTAATGTCACTGAGGTGCTACATGAATAACATTTTTGGTGTTACAATCTGCATAGGTGTTCAGCTGATATAACCTTGGTAACAGGATGTCTAAAATAATTACTACTGTTAATTGAAGCACATGCCCTGCATTTCCTGCAGGAGAAAGTCCCATTCTTCAAGATTGTTTTCTCTGATGGAACCATCCATATAACAAAGAAGTCTCTTCAAGTTCATCTTATTTTTAAAATAAAACCTCGGAACTTCACCCACTATGTCCTTTATTTTGTCATCCATTGTTAGTATGCACCAATTCTTCTTAATAATCTCACAAACCTGTGAGACATCACTGCTATATGTAAGCAGGCATCTTAGGATTCTTTTATTGCTGTTATCTTGCTGTGGTATGGAATAGGTTAGTTCTGCTGTAGCATTCTCTAAAGTCAGAATGTCCTCTTGTTCTTCTCATATTCCTATTGGCTGTGAGTCCTTGTTGGACCTCTTATTGTCTATAACCATGAACATGAAGACATTTTACTAACTGTTCAGTTTCCTTCATTTATACTTCTTCATCAGTGCATAATCTGGAGGTACGAAGTAACTGCCCGGTGATAATATGCTGGTATACATGTGCAGAATGCATACTTGTCCTATGCAGAAAGTGGTTCTTCCAACAATCCTTTTTACGTAACCATGTATTGCCCCTCATCAGCTGTAGTATGATATATTCTGATATTCATATTGCACATGTATGGAGTGGTGACTCACTCCTGAATATTGCACATTCAGGAAGTAATAGCATAAGAAATCAGGCTAACTGTACCAGTTATTAAAGCAATTTGCCAGAGTGATTAATAAAGCTGATACTTCATAGCAAGTGCATATTTATCTAATTATTCACTGTCACACCTGGCATTCAAGTTCAGCACCCTTATGGATAGAGTGAAGAAGCTCCTGTTCAGTCTAAATGTTTTCCACTGTAAGCTGTGATACTGCCTACTGGAGGAAAGGTGGAAGTACATGCCATGGACAGGGTGAATGGGATCATTGATTATCTTCCTAGCCCTTCCCACCCACCGAGTCTCATGCAGATTGTCCATGGATGGGAGTGAGGAACCACTGACTTTTTCCTATGTCCTCACTACACTCAGGAGAGCCTTGTGGTCAGATGATTTGCAGTTGCCATACCAAACTATGATGTTATTTGAGAGGATGCTCTCGATGGTTCTCCTGTAGAAGGCTTTGAAGATGAAGTGAGACTGGTTTCCTTTCCTCAGTTTCCATAGGAATTGCAGACATTGTTGTGCCTTCTTCACTGTGTGGCTAATATGACTTGACCAGGATAAGTCATCTGAGATGTGCATCCCCAGGAACTTTGTGTTTTTGACTCTTTCCATGGCCACCCAATTAATTTCGAGAGGTTGATGCATCTCCTGAGTCCTCCTGAAGTCCACTATTAATTCTTTGGTCTTGCTAACATTTAAGGCCAGATTGTTGCTGCTGCACCAGCCTATCAGATGCTCCACTTCATCCCTGTAGGTTGTTTCCTCACCATTTCTGACAAGATGTATGACAGTGGCATCATCCGCAACCTTGATGATTTTGTTGGATTCATGCTTGGCCATGCAGTTGTATGTCAACAAGGTGAACAGCAGATGACTCAGGATGCAGCCCTGAAGGACAACAGTGCTCAGTGTAATACTGATTGAACTGTTATTTCTCACACATACTTTCTGGGGACTGTTGATGAGCAAGTCCAGCATCCATTTACATAGGAGGGTGTTGAAGCCCAGCGGGATCAGCTTCGATATCAGATTCTGGGGGATGACAGTGTTAAAGGCAGAACTAACATCAATGAACAGCATTCTGACATAGCAATTCTTGTTCTCTATATGTGCCAAGGATTCATGAAGTACTATAGCTATTGCATCAGCTGTGCAGTGGTTAGATCTATAAGCAAACAGTAATGTGTCCAGTGTTGCAGCTAGGCTTGAAGAGTTATGGTTCGTGATCAACTGATCAAAACACTTCATTACTGTTGATGTAAGAGCAAGTGGACGGTAATCATTTAGGCTTGTTGGTTGGGATTTTTTGGGTAAGGGAATGATTGTCATATTTGTGATGCAACTGGGTACAATGGGTAGTTGCATGGATGTGTTGAATATATATCTGTTAGAGCAGTGCACAGTTGGGTAGCACAGACTCTTAGAAACCCGCCTATAATATTATCAGGACCAGCTGCTTTTCTTGGGTTGACTTGCCTCAGGGTTTTCAGAACATCAGATGTTATTAGACATAGCACCTCCTCACCCTGTTTGACAGGGAGCTTATTTGGCACAGTGTTGTTGTTCATATCAAAACTGCTGAAGTAGATGTTTAGTTTGTTTAGAAATTCTGTTATCATCACATGGGGAGGATGCAGGCCTGTACTCGGTTATGGCTTGAATGCCTCGCCAGAGACATCTGGAGTCCCTTTAGTCAGAGAAGTGTCCCTGAATTTTATGCCCGTAGGTCCTCTAACCTCCTTTATACCTCTACTTAGATTTGCTCTGGACACTCTTAGGGCATCCTTGTCTTTTGATTTAAATGCAGCATTCCATGCCTTTAGGAGCTCATATACTTCCCTGATAGACAGGGTTTCTGATTAGCAGGGTCTACTTCACCCTTTCGAAAGCCGACAATATCGAAGCTGATATTGTCGGCACCAAAATGTCGAAAGCGAAAGTCATTGCGCGTGTAAACGGAAATCTCCATAAGGGGAGATTTCCATTTACTGCAATGTAGTGCGATCTCGCAGTTGGTATATTTAAGTAGCAGGGGGTGTGGGGGGTGAAGGGGGCTTACCCCCCTGCATAGAGCAATTTGTGTTGTGTTTGGGTGTTTTTTTTTTTTTGTTTTTTTGTGTGTCTTCGATTATCGGGGGTTTCGACATATTCGCGTCGATTATTACACTGTCAACAGTTTGAGTTTTCGACAGCGTAATATAAACACAATTAGCATGCATGATGATACATTTAATGACTGTTACGTCATCAAAACATTTTGAAATATAGGCCATTACACATTCTGTATACTCTTCCAGGTCAATATGGTGGTTCTTTACAGCTGCATCTCTAAACACTGACCCGTTTGTACATTCAAAGCATTCCTGTAGTGCCAAGACTGCTCCCTCTAACCTTACGTGTTTGGTTGTAGGTTTGCGTCTTTTCAGCAGTGGAGTGTATGCAGGAAGCAGCATGATGGCCAGATGGTCTGAATTGCCCAGATGTGGATAAGGTACTGCTTTGTAGGCCAGTTTTACATTTGTGTGCACCTTATCCAGAATATTCACCCTTCCTGTTGCATGTTGATGGCAGTGGGGTAATATGGATTTCAAGTCAGCTTGATTTAACTCACCTGCAATTACATGGACAAACTGAGGGTTCTTATTCTGGAGGTCATTTATTGACAGATACAGAATGTTCAATGCCACATTGGTATTAGCACTAGGGGGGGTGTAAACAGCTGTTATGATCATGAATTGAATTCCCTAGGCAAGTAGAAGGGTCTGCACGTTAATGACATGAACTCAATGTTCTCTGAGCAGTGAGACGTGATTATTTCACAGTCTGTACACCAGTTATTGTTGCTATACACACAAACACCTCCTCCATGAGATTTGCTACAGAGAGACTTATTTCTGTCAGCACAAAATAATGACATCCCCTCCACATATATAGTGCTATCATTTATACCAGAGTTCAGCCTAGTTTTTGTGAAAACAAGTAAACAACTATTTCTCACCTTAGATTGTGTGGAAAAATCCATCCGTAAATAGTCCATCTTGCTTTCCAGTGAGCATACATTTGCCAGCAGCATGGAAGGAAGGCCTGTGTGGATTTCTCTTCAGTCTGGCCTTAATTCCTGCTCCAAAGCCTCTCTTTCTTGATCTTTCACATCTTTTCCTTTTAATGTGCTTCTCATGTCTGATTATCAACTGGTTAGACAGGTTTGACAGGTTTCTGCAATTTTTACTATGTTCCAGTAAGATTCCAAGCTGCAGGAGTTCCTGGAGTGTGTTTGAGTTTACAAGCCTCTCTGCTAGCAATTCATCAAACATGCAGTACAGCGAGATATGAGATCAGATTTCCAGAAGATTCTCAGCATTGTAGTTAATCATACCGTCGTTTCTTGCCCTTAAATCTGTTTCTTCTGCTGTTTCTGATGAAAAACAAGACAAACAGTGCACTTTTCTATATGGATCCGAAGTAGCCACTGTGTGTGTGATGCTAACATAGCCAGTTTGCAAAATTGCTTGTATAATCTACAAAAATGGGCAGAGGAAAATCACTTGGTGATAAATACCAATAAGATGAACCTACATGTTTTGGAAAGCAAAAACATGCTAGTAAATAGAGTAATAAAAGAAGAGAGGTCAAAAGTGTCACACTCTTTAAAGATTTGGGCATCTGGATAAAAATCAAACAAAATTATAACTGCCAGGTTGACCAAGTGGTTAATGAATGCTGTAAAAGTGTTGCACTTATAATTTGGTTCCTGAAAGCTAGGGTGTTAAATTTTCAAAATGGTATCCATAACATAAAATAAGACGAACAATTGAATATTGTAGTCAATTATGGCATTCTGTTACAAAAAAAAAATGCTGAAATTAGAGAAAGCACAATACACAAACACACATTGACCAGATTAATGAATTGACAAAACATATTGTCATATGAAAAAATTTTAAGAAAGTGTGCCTTGTTTTCTATAAATTACAGACAATGAAAAGGTAACTTATTACAGGTATGTAAAGCATTCAAGGACAATTTATTACTGGAATGTCTCAGACTAAGTAAAAGTGAATGGCCTGATTCATTTAACTTGATACAGATGTGTCATATGTGTAGTAGAAATATAACGTGATTTACAGAAAAGTGATTGATGATTAGAATACCCTACCCATAAGTGTAAAAACTTGTAAATAGTTTGACATCCTTTAAAACTTCTTTGAACAGTTTTTATGAAAAAAACTGCAATGAATTTAGACAGGCTAAAATGTATTTATTTATTATTTCTTTACTTATAAAGGGTACAAACCAGTGCTGCAAGGGATTGTAATGTGCTGCATTGTATTGTATTGTATTGCATTGCATTAAATTAGTTTCTAAATGGAGCAACTGGGGAAGTAAGGAGTGGACTTATGGAATTCAATGCGGAAACATTTAAAGATAACCAGATTGAATCAGAGGTTAAGGTTTGGAAAAGGAATCTGAGAGTTAAAAAGAGTATGAGAAAGTACAGAAAGACTGGATTTGGGTTAGTATATTAAAGCTATTAATAAAGTGCTTTTTTCAGCTGACAGTATTCCAATTCTGTCACCATGTAGGCTTCTCTCATTGTTTTCAGATATGCAAGTGGGTCTCCCTGGAACTGTTGTGGTTTATTTTCAGAAATGGATGTACAAAGAATGTGTGATAACTCATTTGTGGTGTCCAATTAAAGTTTACTCAATTAATCATTTTACTAGAGAAGCTCACCCAGACTTTGCCACATCTTACTGTGAGGGAAAGGTTAGTTTGTTTTTGCTTTCTTGTATTTTGTATTGCTTTATTGCCTTCTTCTGTTTTGTATATTGTGTGTTATTTTCTTTACAGTGTGGTTTACTTTTATTCTGCTTTTAATTCCATATTTAAACCAGGAAAGAGACCACATCTGTGTATTTTTTGAGTAACACAGAAAATATTTTTCCCCACCCTCTAGTCCTGCTGCTGTTGTATTTTTAAACTCAACTTTCTTTCTAGTTGTCTGCCCCTTAACTAAATTGGACAACATATCTCCTTCCCTCTCCTCTTTCTTTGACTGTTATGCATAAGCACAAAATTATCATTTTGTGAAATCACTCTTCTTCAGCTATTTAAACTTATTGGCCATCCCACTGTATTCTATTCAGCCAGAATCGTGGCCGAGTGGTTAAGGCAATGGACTTGAAATCCACTGGGGTTTCCCCGCACAGGTTCGAATCCTGTCGATTACATTACATTGAATAGAAAGTGGCCACCACTTTCCACATTATTTTGCTCTTTTAAAATTAATGGCTCTCCACTTAGATAGCTAAACCTTAAGTTACCCCCTCATTCATATCTAACTGTTTAGCACACACTGCAGATCTTATCATTTTTTTTCCATCTTACCTTTAAAATCTGCAACATCTATTCCAAGACTACCAACAACTAGAGATCCTGCATTCGACCTTTCAGTAGTTGTTTTGGGATTAGTGTTTCTGTTCTGTACCTGGTGAGAGAAGGGACATAGGGGCATTACTTCCTGGAGACTGCTGATCACTGGAAAGCCTAATAACTACCTCATAAGCACCAGCTTGGAATATGTTGCTATATTTTGTTACTGGTGAGAGGAGAAGCAGAGTGCATTCATTCAATGCTGTTTCTGATTGAGCAGTGAGTGCCTGTGTTTGACCTTCCTGATTGGTCTAGTTGCTATTAAAGGTGTCTACCAGGAAAAGGCTACAACAAGCCTACAGGTCATCCTTGCATCATCTGGGACAAGACTGTGGATAATCAAAGAGCCTGTGGCCTGCTTCTTATCTTGGGATTGGTGATACCCTTTTGCCTCTGGTGAGAGAAGAAGCAAAGGAGCATTGTATCCCAGCAGCATGAAGTTGTAGTAAGACCAGCACTAGTAGTAGCCAGGCAGTAGCCATTCACATGACTCCCTTCCTTTCACCATTCTTGACAAGCTAATTCTTTCTTTGTAGTAAATACTGCTTGATTTCCTGGTGTCTAACCTAACTTCAAAATATCTGCCTAAAAACTTCATCCAGAAATCATCAGGGTCAACTTATTAGTTTCCCCTCAAGTGGTTGGCAGAGCCCTGTATGGAAGCAGACATTTTTCCTGGAAAAGCATCATTGAAGTTTCACCAATACCTAGTTACACACAGCACAAGTAGGTTGCAGTGACAAGCACTGCCCCCCAGAGTTGCAAACCAGATACTCCTAACATTACTTTATATTCTCACTCCAACTGTCCCCTCAATAAAAAGGGTCTTTTGCCATGGATGTGAACTTTCCCACTATCTCTGTTACCAACTTAGTGAATATGGTCATCCTGAGGCAATGCAGAAATTGTCTCACGTTTACTGACAACCAGTTAATTCTCAAACAAACTGATACAGTATTTGAAAGATGTATTTACACAATGCCACTGGAGGCAAAGCTCTCACATAAAAACACTCCTAATGTCAATAAGGTTGTTAGTAGAACACACGCTGCACCCATCACACACAATTCAAAGCAAACTCATAAACCCACATATACTGAGGCACTTAAATGTAACTTTAATAAACCCCAAAGACCTCCCCGATGAAGTACACATACCAAAAACCCTTAGCAGCCCTGAATGAACTCTTTCAAAACAACACCCACATAAACACATACAGACACATTTCATAGATCCTCTACTTCTAAGCCCATAAGGCATGCCACTATACAATCCAGGATTCTGGTCATTGGAGACTCCATTGTGAGACACACTGATGTCCCTCTCACCAGGCTAAGGAGAATGTCATGGTGGATTGCTTATCAGGGGCCAGCATCCACCACATTACATATGCACTCAGGTCTTTGGACCACATGTATCAGTATGACACAGTCATAGTCCATATGAGTGTCAATGACCTGAGATGTACCTCCCTAGACTATATGGGGCTCTCAGAGTATGTGTCCCAGGCTGGTAGGAGTATAGCATTGTGCAGCATTTTATCTTCTCCAAGCATGATGCCACAGTATGAACAAAAGATGACTGACTTTAATAGTCAGCTTAGTTTCTGGTGCCCTTCTTGGGGGAGCAATATTTGTCAGCATTGAAGGAGGTGGTCAACAGATCATGCTACTTTGCCAGGGATAGTCTGCCCGTCTTCCCTCTAGGCTTTTGAATATTAGCTAAAACATTGTCATCCCACATAGTGCCTGTTTAGGCAATGCCAAACTGAAAGTACTTCTGACATATCAAATCAAAATCAAGACAATCAAAAGGTGTTACTGTTCAATGCTAGGAGTCTAAAAAAAAACTCCATTCCCTAGAAGCTCTATTCACCCTTGGGAATGGTAATGTCTGTGCAGTAATGACACATGGTTTAAAGCAATGGAAAGCACACCAATAGTGCAAGGATATAATGCCTTCCACACATTTAGACCAGCTACTATACAGAGACTAAAGGTGGAGGTGTCTTGACTTACATCAAAAATAAATATACCTCAAAGCTGGTCAAACAGGACAATGCACTTGAGCTTCTCCACATTTAAAGCACCTTAGGCAAAATCTGATACCACTTCCTTGCACGCTATAGGTCCCCCCTCTATGATCCAGGAAACCCATACCATGCATTTACACTTAGTGGAAATACTCACCATCTAACCCAATGTCATACTCATGTCAACTTTAATTATCCCACTATTAACTGGAAATCATATGCAACACCAAATGTACAGGAAGAGACATTCCTGGATTTTGTAAACTCAAACTCCCTGGACCAGATCGTCAATACACCAACCACTGTGCTACCATATTAACTCTGGTCCTCACTAATATGGGAGAATGCTGCACACTCCATAGTATAATGTCTTCTCTGATAAGGTCAGACCACAAAATGGTCTCTTATGAAATAAAAATAAACATTGGAACCCCAGCTAACCCTGAAATATTCAGAAACTACTCTAAGGCTAACTTCCTTCTTTTAAATAATAACCTGGCAAATTTTCAAGCCCCCATAAACCCTGAGAACACTGCTGCCTACATGAAGCTGCTCACAGAAACCCTATAGAAACATGTTAATAGGGGTCTATGTTATATATTCGAACTTTCAAAATGTCGAATGCTATATGTTCGAGACCATATTGTCGATATTTGAAAGTTTGAATATATAATTAAAAAAAGAAAAAGAAAGAAAAACATACCGTAACGGTGCGAGCAGGGGGGTAAGCATGCCTGCACCCCTCACACCCCCCCTACTTAAATATACCAACTCCGAGACCGAATTTCAGTGCAGAAATGGGAAATTCTCCCATTCTGCACCGTATGGCACCATTAAAGTCAACCTTCGAACACTTGAAATGTCGATCATATGGTCTCAACCATATGACGTTTGATATTTCAAGCATTCGTTTATTTGACATAGACCCATTAAAGCTTCACAGAGGCAGCTGTGCCCACCAGGAAGAAGTACAGAAGTAACTCAGAAAAACAAATCACCCTGGTGGAATCACAACATCAGTAGGTTATATAACAGAAAAAATACAATCATAGCAAAAATTATGAGGTGCAGCTCCCATCAGGATAAAAGCACTCTCAATAAACTAAACAAACAACTCAGAGGACAAATAAGGTGTACCAAAGCCAAATTTGAAGTAAATTTGACCTCCCAGGCCAAGGGCAACCATAATGCATTCTTTAGTTATGTCCACAACCTCAAAGGCAATACACAATTGTGTGCAGAGCTCATTTTTAATGGAGCCACCTATACTGACCCAGAAGATATAGCAAACCTACTGGCCAACAAATTCAGCTCCAATTTTACTCCTCTCTCTCCCTCAATCTTTCTTCAGAAAATGCAATCAAATATAATTCCCCCCTGCTATCACTAGGGAACAGGTCCTTAATGCTCTGTCTCAGGGCAGGAATGCTGCATCAATGGGCCCAGAAAATTTCCCAGTACGTCTCCTAAATAGCATGAAACATAGCCTATCAGACTCTCTGCAATTGCTGTTTAACTGTAGCCTTCAATCAGGCTTTGTGCCTCATGAATGGAGAACAGCAACAGTCATCATTCTGCACAATTGTAGGTCACCTACAGACCCTGGAAACACCAGACTCATAAGTCACACTAGTCTCATATGCAAAGCCATGGAAAGAATTATCATGGAAATGATCAATAATAACATAAGAAATCTCTAGACACTGGACCTAATCCAGTTTGGCTTTGCCAAGGGCAGGTCATGCTTACTCAACCTGGTCGATTTTTTTAAGTAGGTCACCAAAGCAATGGATGAGGGCAAAATGGTTTACACTTCGTACCTTGACCTGGCCAAAGAATTTAACACAATACTGACTCCGGCATTGTTGACAAACAAGAGCTTAGGTCAAATCCTTATATCACTCAGTGGATAACCAGCTGGATCACAGACAGCACCTAGGAAGTTATAATTGGGGAGTCCACCTCGACAAAGATGACAGTCACAAATGGAGTCCCTCGGGTATTGGTCCTAGGACCGCTCCTTTTTGGCATTTACTTCTTTGAAGTCAATGCCAATGCCAATAGCCTCTGGCTGATTAAATCTGCAGATTATTGCAAATTAGGATCTATCATTGAATCCCCCACTGACACAAATGTTCTCCAGGAAGGGCTGGCACAGACAAGTAGCTGATCTCAGAGCCACAGACTAAAACTAAATGCCAAGAAATGCATAATAGTATGCTTTGGAAAGTCATCAACCCCTGGTAACTATCATATTGACAACACACCCCTAACAGTTGACCCAGTAGTCAGGGACTTGGGGGCACACATAGACAGTAATCTAGCCTTTGACTATCACATGTCTATAGTAGTGAGGAAATATTCTATATTGTGCAACTTATAAACAAAGGTGTGGCCTCTAGATCCAAGGAAGTCATTGTTTCACTGTATTCAGCATTCATCAGACCTATCATTGTGTATAATGCTGTCTGTGGTATATACCTAATCAAGCATATTCAACAACTGGAATGTCCACAGAAGTTCTTCACTAAAAAATAATACAGGACATAAGTAACACATCTGATGCAGACTGTTTCAGGGTTCTAATCCTGTATTATGTTTCCTACAGACTGTTGAGTGATATATTCCTGGCATTCAAGGCATTATCAGATCCCACTTTGATGGATCTCCTGCATAACCACAAAATAAACAGCACCAGAATTACCCATTCTAAAGATATAAACCTTGCCTGTGATATAAATAGTACCTGCTGGAGAAACAGGTATGTATTCCAGAGTCTACCACTTCTCTGGAACAGGTTCCCCATTCATGTGAAGCAGAGTTCCTCCCTAACCCAATTTAAGTGTAACTTGGACAATTGTATGGGGAACAGGACCTGGTTCAGCAACTATGTATCTAACTATGTCTCTAATGGACAGAGGCAGCCTGTAAATGGTTATCTCCCAAACCTCTATTTATACTTATCAAGGGTACAAGAACTTGTCAGAGATTTGGAATGCATGGTTAGGCTTAAAAAGGTCCTTGTGGTCATTAGCCTAGTAAACGCCTATGAACCTGTGAACTGCTGCAAAGATTTTATTCAAGTCATGTGTTCCCTTAAAACTTAAGATTTAAATTACTATATTCTGCTATTTTGAATGTATTTTTCTATGAAGAGGAGAAAATGTAGATTTGGCAAAGGCATATAAAAGTGTTTGAGGGACGAGTCCACTTTAAAGTTCAAAGTTTTAAAACTTTGCACTTTTGAAGGGAATCTGAATTTAAAGGTATGTCGTAGGGAATTTCCATAAACTCTGACTGTGCTACCTGTCTTAAAGAAGTTTCCATAAATTCTGACTGTGCTGTCTATCATCATTTCTCTATGACTCTGAATTCTTCATCAACTTGATTATTGATATTCATTAAAAGGCCAAAACCAGAAGATTGAAGTTTTGAAACTTCAAATGTTCTAAATGGAGTTAGCCGTACAGTGCGGAATAGTATATTTACCGTTTTCTTCACTGTAGTGCAATCTCAGAGTTGTATTTATTTAGCAGGAGGTGTGGTGGATGCAGGAGAGCGTGCCCCACACTGCAAAAACATAAAGAGATTTTTTTTTTTTTTTATTCTTTTTTTTTATTTAGCTTTCAAAGTTTCAAAACTTCAATCTTCTGGTCTCAGCCTTTTGATGTTCAAAGTTTTGAAACTTCAAACTTTAAAAGTAGATATTTAAATTCAGATGGGGAAAAATCCATTGTGAAGAGTCTATGTTGGCTGATGACTTTTACTGTATACAGGCTAAAAGAACTTTTCAGCACAGTGAATACTGCAGTTTTAGAGTTCATTTGCATGCCTTTGTTCTTCAAGTGCAACTTATCATTTGCTATGATTTTTAAAAAAGAAAAGACCGGTTCTGTGTGAAATGTTGACTTGATATGTATAATTTATTTTTCTTGTTCCATGATAAATAAAACATATATATTCAATTTATAAATTGAAATGATTGCACTATACTGTATATGATTCATCTTTTGAAGGTACTTTTCAAGAGCTATGTCCAATAAAAATGACACTTAAGATGAGGTACTATTCATATTTAGAGGAATGCTGTATTATAGGTGGTGCCATCAAGTTATATTGACTAGCAGGTATTTGGTTCTGGCTGTAATAGGATGAATGAAAAAGTTAAAGGCTTAGCTTTGGAATTAATTTATAGTGACTTTGGCCTAGTAGTAAGTTCCCTAATAGAATTCTAGGAAGTTACTAGGCTGTTGGCCCTGAGGCCCTTATAAGCCTAGCTAAGAGTTTAGCCCATGTTTAGGCAAGTCAGCACCCAATGTGTCCAGCAGGCACACAGGTGGAATCCCAGGGGTGTATTTTCTGTTCCCCAACCAGTTATCCAGGTTGTGCTTAAAAAGGGATAATGAGGTACTCTGCTTGATGTGAAGAGGGAATCTATTCCATAGATGGGGGAGTCTCTGGGACACAAATCTGTCGCATCAACAAGTCCTACTGATGTCACGGACCAGGTTGAAGTAATGTGTGTGAGTTACTCGAGTGGAGCTTGACTTGTGGGTATGCAGCAGTCCCATCAAGGTGGGGTCTGAGATTGCTTTGTATGCCAGACAGAGGTCACCTCTGAGGATTCTGTATGAAACTGCGTAGAGGGACAGGGCTTTTAACCTATCTGTGTAGGGAAGATGTTTGAGGCCCTGGATTCTCCTGGTGAGGAACCTCTGTGTTCTTTCCAGCTGTTGCATGAGGTACATGCCAAAAGGGGAGTTGTACTCAATAATGGACCTAATAAGGGAAGAATACAGGGATGTTATGACCTCCTTGTCCCTGGATGAGATACCCTTACTTATGAGTTGTACCATGTAGAAAGCTTTCTGTACAATGGAAGCAACATGGTGGTCAAAAGTCAGGTTGCTAGCAACCTGGATGTCCAAATCCCTCATGACTGATTGCATGCTTAGGATGTTGTAATTAATGTGATACTTTGTGGGGATATCACTCTTTGCAAAGAGATATGATGATGCATTTTTCGATATTCAGCTTGAGGCCATCTTTCTGGCACCAGTCATTTGTTTGAGTGAGATCCTCTTGGAGGATGTCCACATCACTAGGGGAATTGATGACAGCAGCCAGCTTGCAGTCATCTGCAAACTTGGTCTGCCATAGCTCACTGGCTTTGGCCTGCACCTCAGAAAAGTATATTACACATAACAGAGGCCAAAAGACCGATTCCTGGGGTATGCCACTCGTTACGGGTCTACTGCTTGAGGTGGCTTCCCCTATTTTGACTAGGTGAGTTCTCTCAGTGAGCCAGTTTGCTACCCATCAGGTAACATATGGATTGATGCCTAGTTGAGAGAGTTTATCTATTATGACTAAATGGGGAATAGTGTCGAAGGCTTTGGCCAGGTCAAGGTAGGCAATTTGCACTGTCTTCCCCTCATCCATAGCTTTGGTGACTGTCTCAAAGAAGATGACCAAATTTAACAGATGTGACCTCCCTTAACACAGCCAAACTGTGTGAGATCGAGTGTTTGGTGGTTGTCATTGTCCTTGTTAATGAGGTCTATGATAATCTCTTCTATGGCCATGCAAATCAGGCTAGTTAGGACGATGAGTCTATAGTTTCCCAGATCGGTGGACACTCCACCTTTGTGTAAAGGGATGACAGTGGTTGTCCTCCACTCAGCTGGGATGAAGCCAGTATTCAGGCTTTGGTTGAATAAGGCACCTAATGGTGCTACAAGGATGCAGCCTAGGATGTTATTGGGTTCCATGGAGGCTGTATTATTTTGCCTTTGAGAGAGCACTTCCCTAGAGATAACGGGAGGGGAGTAGGTACTGGGGATGTCCCGATTTACTGATAGGGGACAGAGGGGTGACGTTTTTGCTGAATCTGTCAGCCAGCAGGTTGGCTTTATCTACGGCATTTGTGTATGTGGTGTCCTTGGCCACCAGTTCTGAGCAGATCTGGGTGCTTCCTTTGAAACTGTAGACGTATGTGAAAAAGGCCTTATGATTGTCTCTACAAGATGTAGTCAATTTGGACTCAAAGTTTGCTTTGGAGGATTTCACTAGTGCTCTTATTTTCTTGTTCAGGCTAAGGAGAGATTGCTTCCAGTTGGGAACCTGCTACGTCTTTGTGCTAGACAATAATTTTTCCTTTTGTTATAGAATTTATTTATTGCAGATGTCCACCAGACAGGTTTACTCTTCCTTGTGGAGGATGATTTCATCCTGTCGGGTATTCCTGATTCCATGCCTCTACACAAATGCTCATATAGTACTTTGGTGTAGATTTGGACATTGGTGCCAGTTCCTACAGAGGGGGAGGGGGCTGTGAAGCTGTTTATACTATGCCTCAGGAGGCTGTAATCACCTTTGGAGAAGTTTTTTGTTTGACCATAGCTGGAGGGGGGGTCGGGGAGATGGTGACTTTGAAAGTGACCGCTTTATGGTTGGATCTTACCAGAGAGGATGATACTGTAGGGATGCCGCAGTGCTTACTCATGTTGGTTAATACCAAGTCCAAGATATTATCACCTCTTGTGGGGGTATTGACTAACTGTTCCACGGCATTTGCACTGACAAAATTGAGGAATCTCTGGGCATTTGTGTTCTGGCATGAGTTCTCCCAATCTATGTTTGGGTAGTTAACGTTGCCCAGGATCAGGGTAAAGGGTTTAATCTTGATAGATATGAAGAGGTCCGGACAGGCTGAGTGGACATCTTGAGTCAAATTTGGGGGCCTGTAGCTAGCTATGATTTGAATAGGGGTGTTGTCACTGGTTAACTGCACCTGGAGTGTCTGATGTGCATCATACTGTTTGGCTAGCCTGGAGGTGTGTATGCCTTGAATATATATTGAAACTCCACCTCCTTTGTCTTTGTTATCCACAGTTTGGGGTCTGAATGTATGATAGGATGAGTAACTAGGTAAGGTTGGGTACGCTCAGTAGCTTTGAACCAGGTTTCTGTGACTGTGCAAATGTCAGCATCTTCCAGGGTTAAGAATGCTTGCAATGAGTGCAATGTCATGTTTAGACTCCTAGTGTTTAGCAGCATGACCTTTAATTTGCATTTTGTTGACTTTTTTACATTAGTAGTTTTGACCTTATCACTTTTCCTAAAAAAGGCACTATCGGGGAGCAAAGAGCCTTTGCTAGAAGCCTAAAGCCCAGGTGAGACAGATGCAGGCCATCTCTGGCAATGCATTGTGGTCTATTGACCATATGTTCCCATTCTGGGTGACGGTAGAATACTTCTTAAGGTTATGGGGCATACTTGCCTGGGACATATATTCAGTGAGCTCAATCATGTCTCATAGCCAAGGTAGGTATGTCTCAAGTCATTCATGCCAACATGAACTATGACAAAGTCATAACAGTACCTGTTGTTGAGAGACTTGAGTTTGTCTGTGATATGCTGGATTCTGGCACCTGACAAACAACTAACCATGACTCTCTCCTTATCCAGCCTGGTGAGAGGCACAGCTGTATGTCTCAAAATGGAGTCTCCTATGACTAATAGGTTGGGTTTATGGTTAAGCCTTAGTGGCTGTGAGGCAGAGGTGTGTGGACTATGCATGGTATGTAGTGTGAAGGGTTGTGGAGTTCACGTATGTTTTTGCCTTGGAGGTCTCCTTTCTTTGGGTATGTTTTGTTGAGAACCTCCGCATGTGTGGGTGTGTGTTATGTAGGTGTGGGTGGAGTTTGAGGTGTAGTGATTGTGTTGAAAACCTTCTCAGTGTCAGATATACTGGCATGTGAGGGAGACAGCATAGACTCTAAGTTCATAATGTAATAGCATCTCTCACAAATTGTGTCCCTAGGTGGTAGTAGTAGATGGTTGTCCATGTGCATGAGGAAGTTGTTACACTATCTCAGGATGCCCATATCAACAGACTGGCAGGAGAAACTGTAGAAAATTGCCCAACCATATTTGCCAGAATCTGAGGGAGAGAGGCCAGGGAGAGCTAAGGGATACTCCTAAAGCCCAAATGCTTAAACCAAAACTAAGAGGCTTAGAATAACACTTACAATTTAAATAGGCTATAAACAAGCAGTAATAAATGCAAGAGAAAAGATGCAATTGAACACTTTAGAGAACAAACAGCAGAAAAAGCAAGATGAAATAATAGAGTAGGTGGAGGAGGAAATACAAATACAGTAAAAGCAGCTGAATAAAGTTTTTTTTGTTAGTAAAGTGGAAAGGCAGAGAGGAGGAATAGAAGGTAATTCAAGGTTAAGAAACTAAGGGGGTTGGGCTTCCCAAATGATCTCTCTGTATTAGGTCGAATGAGCTAATGAGATGGGTCTGGGAGGAGTGTTTCAGATCAAATTTATAGTAGGGGTGGGCAACTGCAAAAGCCACCAAGTTTATGAACACAACAACAATAGGGCGAGTGGGTAGAAGAAAAACAAAGTCAGATAGAGGTCAAGCAAATACATAAATACAAACACAGATAAGTAATAATTCAGTCAAGCAAATAAATAAAAAAAGTGCAGTACTGTTAAGAATCACTGAAACAGATCAAGTGCAAAAAATATACTTATATCAGCTCTGTATTTCCAGATTGTTTAAGAAGCAAACACAGTCAGGCACAATGGAGCTTCTAGCAAGATAAGCCTAAAGTCACACAAAGCTAATTCTTTTATACCAGCAAGATAAAAGACCCATCCAAAACCAAGCCCTGAGACAATCAGATAATTACAAAAGCTGTTTGGCCAGTAATTCCACCCTAGAATGAGTTTACTTCAAACTCACTGCTGCCACAGAGTATGTAAAGGACCCCCTTTGTGAAACCAGTTGGCTTAAGCTAGTGCTGTGACAAATGCCTTAGGACAGAAATAAAATTTTCAGCAAAGATCAGGAAACAAAATTCAGACAGTGGTCAAGCAAATATATAAATGCAGACTTAGATAAGTAATAATTCAATCAAGCAAATAAATAAAGACAGTGCAGTATTGTTAAGAATCACTGAAATAGTTAGATCTAAGTGCAAAAAATATACTTATATCAGCTCTGTATTTCCAGATTGTTTATGAAGCAAATGCAGTCAGACACAATGGAACTTCTAGCAAGATAAGCCAATGAATATTTGTTGTTGGTCCTGTGGCTTATGACATACAGAATTTGTCAATTAAACTACTGATGGTATTGAATATCACAAATTTAGCTTATTACTCATATGAGGCTTATATTCAGTCTAGGAGAATGTGTGTGCTATAACACTGAAAGCTTTAAAATGATATTGCAGTTGATTAGGTTTCCTTTTTCATATATTGGATACCATGGAACTTAAAGAGAGATGCTTTGCCTTACAATGGCTTTTGTGAATTTCTTGCCTCTTTCACTTATTGAGGAGACACACGTCCATCAAAATTGATGGTTAAATGAGATTTGCATTGATGGATGGTGTTCCTTGGATTTAGTATGGAGTTATTTTATTTATTTATTTATTTATTTATTGCATTTGTTTACTGGGAAAGTCAACTGGGCCAAGGTGAGCCCATTTTCAGTGGAAACCTGGGGAGAAAAGCTCCACCAGAACAGTTATGTAAAATACAATACAGTAATAAACATGACACATAATACAAGTGTTTGAAACATATGGACTCAAGAAGATTCAACAAGTGATAACAGTGTCTAGTAAGTTTACAAAAGTACAACATACCTAGGTGCAATGTATCAGTTAAACTAGTTTAGATTATTAGCAGCTTAGGATAAATTATATTGCATAAAATAATAATAATAATAGATTATACAATGGGAAAAATAGATTCTTGTAAATTAGAAATAATATAATATAATATAATAATAATAATATAAAATAATAGTATAAATTATAAATTTAAATTGTTAATGGGTGCAAACTTCTTAGTATGTACTCACATTTAGTTTGAGCTGCTTGATAGCACATAATGAAGTTTTTTAATTAAGTACTGAATATAATTTGTCTAAAAGGCTGACAGTCAGTTAAATGTCTATATCAACAAACAAGGCAACTGTTCTTAAGAGTGGAATGATGGTTTTAAATTTGCTGCAACAAAGTTTCATCAGAGACTAAAATATTTTGGAATACAGAGATTTTGAATTTGCCTACGTCTAGGAGTCACTCTGCATACATTATTGCTTAAATGACTGTATAGTCTGTTTAAGATTTTGACAATGGATAAGACAATTGATTCAAAAAATGGAAGCATTTTGAGGAATGTGTAGTAAATCTATAACTTAAGTTATTTTAGTGCAACAGGATAGACAAATGTATGCCTGTAAGCTGGGTATGCGGATTTTCTTTAAGATGGAGGGTATGGCATATTTATTTATTTACGTTTGTTTACCGGGAAAGTCTGTCTGGGCTAGTAGCCTGTTTTCAGCAGAGGCCCGGGGAGAAAAACTCCAAAAATTACAAATATATTCTTTGATTAACAAGTATAAGTACATTAAACAGAACAATTCAAGGTGTTAGAAACATTCAAATTACTTAGAGTACAAATTAGACAGTCTTGAGGACCACAAAAGTTGTTAAACAAATAATATTATACTTGAAATTATATTCAACCTAATAACTGATTTTCATCTTAATAAACTGATAACATTGCAATGTGTTAGTTGCCAGCATTATCTTTTTATCTTAATTCCTATCATGGAATTTTATCTTCAGTTCAGTTTTATAGTGATAGAAGGGATACTCTAAATCTAGGAAAATGAGAGCAAGGTTGAAGGGTGGGTTTAATAGACGGGGTTTAGACAAGGACAAAACCAGTGAGAATTTAGGTGAGATTTAAGTGCAGTCTTGAAAAGACTGCAGGAAGGAAGGGTAGTTATCGTAGTGGGAAGGTTGTTCCACAGCTAGGAAAATAATGCTTCACCTGTTGAGTTTTTGGCTTTGGTGACCTGGAGTAGATTTTTGTTGCAAGAGCATAGTAGTCTGGAAGAGTGGTAGGGTTGGAGAATTGTATGGAGCGATGGGATTTGGAGTGGGTGGTTTACCAGTTTGTGAGCAAAGGTGAGTTGAGTTTGGTGCAGGAGTTGTGGAGGTTCAAGCCAGTCAAGGTCTCTAAGGGAGACACAGTGGTGGCTGTGGTAAGAGGCACCAGTGGCAAAGGTTGCAATTTTATTTTAGCAGGCTTCGAGTTTGTGTAGGTCTGTCTAAGATTTGTAAGTATGGGTGTTGCATAGAGTAGGGTGGAGATTATATGGGAATTGGCGATAGAGATTCTTGCTGGTTTGGTGAGGTATTGGTGGCTCCTATATAAGGCACCCAGTTTTTTGTGAACTTTTTTTATTGTTAGTGATATGTGGGTGTCAAATTTGAGATTATTGTCTATCTATACACCAAGTAGTTTTGTGTGGACAGTTGGTGAAATGGAGGTATTCTCTTTGGCTTGAATAGTGAAGTATAGGGTGTTAGAGGCAGATTTGGAGGATTGAAAGATGAGGAGTTTGGTTTTATTTGTACTGAGGAGGAGCTGGGCATGAGATAGCCAGTTTTCAACTGAAGAGAAAGATTCTTGGGTGATCTGTTGAAGTTCTATTAGAGTTGGGGCTGAGCAGATGAGGGTGGAATCGTCTGCATACTGTATGAAAGAAGGATGTTTGATGGCAGTGTGCAGGTTGTTGGTGAAAAGAGTGAAAAGTAGGGGCCAAGGATGGAGCCTTGGGGAACCCTGAGAGTAACAGGGAGTTGAGGGGATAGACTGTTGCCCCAGATGACTGATTGCTGGTGGCCTTGTAGATAGCTGTGGAATCAGTTTGTGGCTGGTGTGGAGAAAGAGAGGTTGGATAGAGCAGAGAGTAGCAGATTGTGTGACACAATGTCAAAGGTTTTAGATAGATCCAGAAGTACAGCAGAGGAGAGGAGGCCATTGTTTTTGTGATGGAGGATAGTGTTGGTGAAGGAGAGGAGAGCAGTTGTCATGCTGTGGTGTGGTCTGAAACCATGCTGGGTATTGGAGAGAAGGTTATTGTTAAGGAGGAATTTGGAGACTTGTGAGTTGATGCATTGTTCGAGTATCCTGGAGAGGGGAAAGAGGATGGCAATGGGGCGGTAGTTGGAGAGGTCAGTGGAGGGGCCACCTTTGTGGAGGATAATGATGTGTGATATTTTCCATAGTGTGGGTACATAGGATTCAGCGGGCAGGCAGTCTTTAGGTATTCAGCGGGCAGGTAGTCGGCTGCATAAAACTTGGGATGAGTCTGTATTCAAGCACTGCTGGCTCAATAGATAAGGGTGCAGATGCAATAAAGCCTACATGGTCTGATAAAACCATATGTGCACACAATAGGGCACGGTTTTGTATTTAGTAAGCAGCTTCACACAGCATGTAGAGCTGCACAAACCATGTAAACATCATGGCAATCTAATTACAGCATAAGCAGCTGAATTGTATGATAATCAACCAATCCAAGACAGAGGAGCTATTCAACAAGATATAAAGCAACCATTTAGACTCAGTGCTGGTTTTCTCAGTGAATTCCCAAACCTATTAGAATACCACCATGGAAGCCAGTCTACACGGAAAGAATGTTAGGGGCTGTTGTTGCCCTTATTCATGTGTATGTGCAGCAGGCCCAAGTTAATGCTGCTGCTGCTAATAGACAATGGCCAAGAAGGAGAAGGGTGTTTAAACCCTCATTAACTTTTCACAATCTGCACGAAGTGGAAATTGTAGAGCTCTGTAAGCTGGATAGAGACACACTACAGGAAATCTGCAACCTCTGTCATCTACAACTAAGAACAAGAGCAAGCTGAGGGGAACCAATACCGGTGAAGACTAAGGTATGTGTAGCACTTAGAATATTAGCTACAGGGACCTTCCAGAGACCAACAGGGGACATGCTTGAGGTGTCACAGGCATCAGTATCCAGGATTCTACATAAATTCCTGAATGCTATGCTACAATATGCCAGTGACTACATATATTTTTCCCACACACCTGAAGACAGAGTCACAACTATGCAGAAGTTCTACCCTGTAGCAGACTACCCTGAAGTCCTGGGTGCCATAGACTGTACACATGTAGAAATCAAAGCACCACCTGGGAAACAGGGAAGGGTGTACATAAATAGAAAGGGTTTCCACTTCATTAACTGCCAGGACATGTGTAATGCTAAATGAATCATCCTGAATGTGTGTGCTGGCAACCCAGGCAGTTACCACGACTCACATATCTGGCACAACTTTCAACTGTATGAGATGTTTTCTGTGGGGGGGTATTCCAGAGGGTCATTTACTGGAGGATGCAGGTTATGCACTGGAGCCATGGCTGATAATGCCCATCAGAAATGTACACGCACCAACTGAAGAATGCAATTATGAGGCACATGCTCAAACAAGAAATATCACAGAGCATGTGTCTGGGTTGTTGAAGTCATGGTTCTGGTGCCTAGATACATCTGGGGGAGCCCTGCAGTACAATCCATGTGTATGTGCTAAAATCGTAACTGTCTGTGCCATGCACGGCCGGCCTTAGGCATAGGCGAACTAGGCGACCGCCTAGGGCGCCGTACAGGTCGGCCTCAAAGGACGGAGTTCTGTTGTGATGACCCCCTAACTGGGAAAAGCCTTAGAGACAACTACAACATTTATTTTTTAAAAAATTTCACTGCCGCCCATAGAGGCTAGCAATTGCGCCCTCCCCGGCCTCAAAAGGGCGCAATTTACGGACCACAGTTCTGCTGTGTGATGACCACTAATTGGGAAAAGCCGAAAAACAACAACATTTTTTTTTATTTCACCGCCGCGAGGCTAGCAACAGTTGCACCCTCCCCCACTTAAGCAGGGCGCAATTTACGGGCCGGAGTTATGCTGTGTGACGAGTCATAAGTCAACACTCGTAACTTCTGCTCGCAAACACTATATTATTATTGTCTGTGCAGTGGGTTACCATGCAGCCAGTTAAGATGCAGGGACATGCTTTCTGAAAATAAAAACATATACGAGGAAGAATTGCTGCATTCCAGTCTGTCTCTTACAAAACCAAAGCATAATCAGCATTCAGCACGTCTTCTAACAACATCACAAATTACCACCAGAGTTTAGAAAGGTTTAGCACAGTGTGTGGATAAGTCCGAATTAAATCAGTTTTTTTTTAACCGACTATAATAATTGCTGAACCCATTGCCACCAAATAGTACAGGTGTACATGTTAACCTTAAACAGTACTGTAGATGCTCAAATGACCACAACTGCAGCAGCAGTAGCCTTAGTTACATGAGTCAGGAAGGTAACCTTGAACTCTGTTGATGAATGCCAGGTCAGCATGCAGCATTCAGCTGTGGTTTTTGATGGATTGGGGATGCAGGGTTAGCCTTACATCATAACAGATAAGTGACTTGATAACTAATAGACTAACCTAGCAACTACTATCCCTCTGGGTTTCTCTGCTGTCCAAGACCAAAGACGGAAAAAAAAAATATATATATATATAAGCAATGGTTATGTCAGCAGTTTTTGAACTGGATTTGAAATTATCTAGATAACAAATGAGGTCACCGGTTCACTGAGTGTATATGTAGGGCAGAAATAAACTGTAGGTTAATACATGGTCTATTGTTCTCTGAGTAATATGGATTTAGCTCACAAAACTTCACCAGTTACCTCATCAGACTTCTTTCAAGTAGCATTTTGGACAGCTTTAAATTTTGGATCAGTGATGTAAACCACCAGCTCGCCACAAAGTTCCATCATAAGATGGAGGGCTTGGCTTGATTCAGATAGTTGCTTGTGTCGCTCATGTAAAAGGACATTCCTTGGACTTGGTGTTCCAGTGTGGTTTGGTTGCATTGAACCTGGTTGTGGAACTTGTATCCTAATTTGACCTCTATCTTCTAATTTGTGGCTCCACCTGGTTGGCACATCCATTGCTCAACTTACCAGATCAGACATTTAGGAAATGCTGCCTGCAATTACTTTATCCAGTATCATCTCCTAGAAAAAAGCATGACACAAGTCATCTTGAAATGCCCATACAGGTCTACAATGCAACATTTCCTATGTTCTAGGTTAACTTGACCTAATGCAAGCCTGCTTATTTCCTGTTAGAACTTTTAAAACTCATATGATCATGAGCATCAGGAGTTATGCAAGCAAGGATGATGACTGACAAACAAATAGAGAAAGTCCAAGTTGCCCCAAGCTGCCCCACCTCATAAATGATACTTCTCTTCAGACAGATGAATTCACAAGAAACCTGGCTATTTATGTGGACAACTCTGTCTCTCTCATTCAGCCATCATGTTTCTACCACAGTCAGGAAATCCCTCTGTCTGACCAAGTTCTTTTCCAAGAGAATATCGTCAAGATCCAACGGCATCACCCTACCACTGTAGTCTTTCCTTATCAGACCCATCATCAAATATAATTATCCATTTGAATTGTACAAAAGCAAGCATACTGCTCAACTGGAAAGACTCCAAAGACTTCTATCCAAGAAAGTGAAAGGCTTTAAATCCTTCAACTATCTGGTTTGATGAGCATGACATTCCTTATACTCAACAGTCTACCAACTGCACTGACTTGACCTGTGTCCCACCTTTTTAAGCCAAGAAAGACCCAATTCTATCTGCCATCTTATTTCTTCACAAAACTGTCTCACCCTAATACTGGATGATTTCAGCTACCCTGCAACTTTCTAAGTCTACAAGAGCAATATTTATAATCTGTCCTTCTTTTGCCAGCCCCCCCCCCCCCCCCCACTGTTTCAGGCTTTTTCCAGCGTTCGTGTACTAAGAGATTGAGAGGTATGGAGGCATGTATGTAATGCACTGCTTGCTGATTTGGTGCATTTTAAGGGGGGATATGGGTTTTGCATTCCTGAGAGTGTCCTCTTTTGTATAAGATGCCTAGTAACTATGAACTTGTCAGTTTCTCAGTTATTCCCTATTGCAATGTTACCAGCTTACCATTTTTTTGTGTAACGTAGGAAAGTAATTCTTCAAGGGCAGCAGGCAGTGAATTGGTAGATGAAACACTGAAATGTAAAATTGTTTGCCAGTAACAGACTGTTCATTATTAAAAAAAATCTCTTTAATGTAGAATTATTTGGATGAACTTTTTACTTCTGCAGAGATTGTGCTTATTGACTTGTGGATTGTAATGACATAACTTTGAGTGGCCTTTTATAGGTTCATAGATTAGTACTAAGCTAACTGCCCTTGTGAGCCATTTTAAGCCTAGCCAATTATCCCTTGTAAGACTCAAAACCCTGCATCTTGTGTTTGTAAGGCAAACACCATAACCATGAGGCCACACTCCCATCCCCTCTTTATGGTTAAAATGTTTTGAAATGGGCAGGTTTGTCATTACTGGGTCATGCATTTAGTTTTATTGCTTACTGGAAAAATGTTCAAAACTACAAATTTAAAAAACACACTAACAAGGGGTGCTTTATTATACAAGGAATGTAATTTAATACAATCAGGAAGGTGAATCAAAGAACACATACATGTATGCATGGTCCTAAAAATGTGTGCAAGGAGGCCGTTTTGAAAATAGCCCAAAGTTAAACTTAAGTCTCCACTGGCCAGATGCATTTTTTATGAATGTGGATTTTCATGCCGTTTCAATGGCAGAGAAGTTTATTGCTCATGCCAAGTCTGTTTTCATTGTGAGACTGTATTGTTTAGCAAATGTCTATCTGTGTTTGTGCTATTCAAGCTTAAGCTACTGTACACATGGAGGAGGGAGGTTGCTATTCTACTTTCACTGAGCTGTAAGGTTCACTCACCTACCCCAAAGTAAATTAAAATAAACTTAAGCAACTCTTTGAAATAAGGCATGTGAGCTTCAATTTTCTGAGGATGTGACTTTTATACTAAAATATATGTGAAGGGGCAACTGATAAAGCAGGTTTATTAAAGGAAAATTCCACTGTCCTTCACTTTCAGTTTAACTGCATCACAAGGTATCTTTTCTTCATATGCATTTAAATGAAGGAAATGGCTGGAGTGGCTTTCCTGGGGAGTGACCGACCTGTGGGTGTGGCTTATAGGGGTGTTTCATGAGCATGGTATGGGTGGGGCTTAAGGGGCACCGGAGTACTACTTCGCCTAGGGCACCAGTTGAGCTAAGGCCGGCCCTGGTGCCATGCTTCACAACATTATCCTGAGAAAACAGCTTCAGCAGGAATACTAAGAGGAAGGGCCACACATCCCACCACCACTAGAAAGGTCACCACAGCCACATGCAGGTGTGGGGGTCAGGGAGAGAACCAGCAGCTGCTGTAGGTGTAGACAGATGTAGGTATGCACAATATGCCCTCACACTGGCCAAGACATAATGGATAGCACTCACGCTCACCACCTAAGAGCCTCAAACCTTCATCCTATGCACATACATACATACATACAGTAACATCAATGCCAGGCAATGCTCACAACCTTTACTTACCCAGAATCAGCCCAAAACTAAAACTCTTGCAACTGCTGGATTTCCAAGGTAAGTGCTGAACATGGAATAGAAAAATAAATGGCTAAGAAGACAAATGAATGGCATATCCTTGCATACTGTTAATTGCTAAAGTATGTAAGTATGAGGTGGGTGATTTTTACATCACTGACATCAAGATGTGACAGCAGCGGGTCTATATCACATTGTCGAATTCTGACAATGTCGAATGGCTAAATTGTCGAAAGTGTCGTTCATCAAAACTGTTCAGCCCCCCACACCCCCCACTAATTATATATACCAACTCCGAGATAGCACTACAGTGAGGAAAGGGCAAATTTTCTGATCCTCACTGTACCGCAATCCCACAAAACACTTTTCGATGAACAGCACTTTTGACATTTTAGCCATATGGCATTGTCATAATTCGACAATGTGAGAGGAACCTGACAGCAGTGACACATGTGAATACATGTGTCCTTTGTCAACTAAAAGACTTCATGTATCAAAGATTTACACATTTATACCTCTCAAAAGTGTGCATTTTTACAGAATGCCCACAGTTTGGCCTCATACTTTTGTACTGGCAAATCATCAAAGAGTGAAGTTAGAAAATAATGACACACATTTCAGTTTCAGATTTCATATACCTCAGAAAAATCGCGTTTATATCACGTTATAGAAAGATGAAAATAACGAATGCTATTTCATCGAACCTAAAATATCTAAACCACATAATATCGAACATTCAGAACAGCAAATCTTTTCCTTGGGAAAAAATTTGCTATTTCGAAACACATACAGACAACATAAGCACACCTAAGAAACATCAATGCACACACATACACGTATAATCCTACAACTAACCTTACACAAAACTATACATACACTACTATCTATCCACTTACCTTAACCCAAACCCTAACCCTAAGGTCCGTCACTATCACACTCACCTAGCCCTAACCTAACTCACTTTACACCCCTAACCCTAACTCACTTAACCCGCCCCTAACCCTAATTCACCTAACCCGCACACTAACCCTAACTCACCTAACCTGTGCCCTAACCCTAACTCACCTAACCTGCGCCCTAATCCTAACAACCACACAATCGCACACTTACCTGAACCCGACCCGTAAATTTCCACCACAGTGCTGAAAATAGTGAAGCCACAGATCCGGCCAAACGACTTCTTTCCCTAGGAAAGAATTTGGTGTTCTGCAGCTTTGTTATTTTTAGCGTTCACTCAAAACAGGTTGATATTAGAACATTTGAAGTTTTAAAACTTCGATGTTCTGATATAGACCCGAAAAATCATATAGTAATGCAAAAATCTGGTGTCATTCCAGGGGATCCAGTACCTAACAGCCACGGAAGATATGTTCGACAGACCCTGATGCTTTGCCAGAGATGGCCTGCAACTATCTCACCTGGGCTTCAGGTTTCTGGCAAAGGCTGTTGCCTCCCCTATAGTGCCTTTTTAGGAAAAGTGATAAGGTTAAAACTACCAAAATAAAAATTTCAACAAAACACAAATTAAAGGTCATGTTGCTAAACACTAGGAGTCTAAACATGAAACTGCACTCATTGCAAGCATTCCTAACCCTGGAAAATCCTGACATCTGTGCAATCCCAGAAACCTGGTTCAAAGCTGTGGAGAGCACCCCAGCCTTACCTGGTTACTCAAACTGTCATACATTCAGACCCCAAACTGTGGACAGTAAAGTCAAAGGAGGTGGAGTTTCAATCTACATTAAAGACGTACACACCTCCAGGCTGGTCAAACACTATGAAGCACAGGAGACACTCCAGGTGCAGTTAACCATTGACAAGACCCCTATTCAAATCATATCTAGCTACCGGCCTCCAAATCTGACTCAAGATTCCCAATCAGCCTATTTCTGCCTGTTCAAATCTATCAAGATTCAACCCTTTAACCTGATCCTAGGTGACTTTAACTTTGCAAACCTAGAATGGAAGAACTACTCATGCTAGAACACAAATGCCCAGAGATTCTTCACATTTGTCAATGCCAATGCCTTGGAACAGCTAGTCGATACCCCCACAAGCGGTGATGATATCCTGAACTTGGTATTAACCAACATGAGTAACAACTACAGCATCCCTACAGTATCATCCTCCCTGGTAAGATCTGACCATAAAGCAGTCAGTTTCAAAGTCACCATCTCCTCCAACCCCACTCCAGCTATGATCAGACATAAAAACTTCTCCAAAGCTGATTACAGCCTCCTAAGGGCTGGTATAAACAGCTTCACAGCACCCTCCCGCTCTGTATGAACTGGCACCAATATCCAAAACTACCCCAAAGCATTATATGAGCATTTATATAGATGCATGGAATCAGGACTACCCAACATGACCAAATCATCCTCCACAAGGAAGAGTAAACCTGCCTGGTGGACGTCTGCAATTAATAAACTCTATAACAAAAGAAAACAATTGCTGTCCAAGACCAAGAAGGAGCAGGTACCCAATTGGAAGCAATCTCTCCTTAGCCTAAACAAGCAAATAAGAGCACTAGTGAAATCCTCCAAAGTAAACTTCGAGTCCAAATTGGTCACATCTGCTAGAGACAGTCATAAGGCCTTCTTCATATATGTCCACAGCCTCAAAGGAAGCACTCAGATCTGTTCAGAACTGGTGGCCAAGGACACCACATATACAAATGCCGTCGATATAGCAAACTTGCTGGCTGACAGATTCAGTGAAAACTTTACCCCCTCTGCCCCCCATCAGTAAATCAGAACAGCCCCAGTACCTGCCCCCTTCCCCTTATATCTATGGAACAGGTCATCATTGCTCTCTCAAAGACAAAAAATACAGCCTCCATGGGACTCAATAACATTCCAGGCTGCATCCTATGTGAACTCAGGCAGGAACTTGCAGCACCATTAGGCACCCTATTCAACCAAAACCTGAGTACTGGCTTTGTCCCAGCTGAGTGGGGGACAGCCACTGTCATCCCTTTACACAAAGGTGGAGCATCCTCCAATCCATGAAATTATAGACCCATCAGCCTAACTAGCCTGATCTGCAAGGCCATGGAATGGATTATCATGGACCTCATTAACAAGGACATTGGTAACCTCCAAACACTCAGTCCCACATAGCTTGGCTTCATCAAGGGGAGGTCATGCCTGCTTAATTTGGTCGACGTCTTTGAGACAGTCACCAAAGCCATTGACAAGGAGAAGATAGTGCATACCACCTACCTTGATCTGGCCAAAGCCTTTGACACTATTCCTCATTCAGGCAAAATAAATAAACTCTCTCAACTAGGCATCAATCTATATGTAACCAGATGGGTAGCAAACTGGCTCACTGATAGAACCCACCTAATCAAAATAGGGGAAGCCGCCTCAAGTAGTAGACCCGTAATAAGCAGCATACACCAGGGTTTTGTCTTGGGGCCTCTGTTATTTGCAATATACTTTCTTGAGGTGTAGGCCAAAACCAGTGTGCTATGGCCGACCAGGTTTACAGATGACTGCAATCTGGGTGCTGTCATCAATTCACCTAGTGATTAGGACATCCTCCAAGAGGGTCTCACTCAAACAAATGACTGGTGCCAGAAACATGGCCTCAAGCTGAATACCAAAAAATGCATCATCATCCCCTTTGGGGAGAGTAATGTCCCCACAAATTATCAGATTAATAAATGTCCTGAGCATGCAATCAGTCGTCAGAGATTTGGGCGGCCAGATTGATAGTAACCTGACTAACCGGACCACCATGTTGCTTCCATTGTACGGAAAGCCTTCTACATGACCCACATCATAAGTAAGGGTATCTGATCCAGGGACAAGAGGTCATAACATCCCTGTATTCTTCCCTTATAAGGTCCATTATTGAGTATAATTCCCCTTTCGGCATGTACCTCTCAAAGTACATGCAGCAGCTGGAGAGACCACAGAGGTTTCTCACCAGGAGAATCCAGGGCCTCAAACATCTACCATACTTAGACAGGCTAAAAGCCCTATCCCTCTACTCAATTTCATAAAGAGTCCTCAGAGGTGAACTCTGTCTGGCATACAAGGGGCTCACGGACCCCACCTTGATGGGACTGCTGCATATCTGCAAGCCAAGCTCCACTTGAATAACCCGCAAGTGCAGCCACAACCTGGTCTGTGACATCAACAAGACTTGTTGGAGGGTCAGTTTTGTGTCCCAGAGACTCCCCCATCTATGGAATAGACTCCCTCTACCCATCAAGCAGAATACCTCTTTACCCCTTTTTAAGTGCACCCCGGATAACTGGATGGGAAACAGAAAATATACCCCTGGGATTCCACCCGTGTTCCTGCTGGACAGGGGCATCAGATGCTTATTTGTCTAAACATGGGCTAAACTCTTGGCTAGGCTTATAAAGGCCTCAGGGGCAATAGCCTAGTAACCTTAGATTCTATGATCCTATGAAAACCTGCTATTTTGTCAACTGTCTAAGTTTGTAAGACCAAAATATTTAAAAAAGTCTTCCTATACTTGGAGCTTGTCCCACTGTTATTTATGCAAGTCCAGCCTTGTTGGTCTAGACATTGGGAGGGATGTACACATTACAAAAACATGTAAGATAGCAGTACAATTTGCAAAACAGCATCACAAACACAGATATACTAAGCACTAAGACAGCTATGCACCCTGAGTATCAGATAAAAAACGTATGTATCCCTGAATCCAAAAGATAGAAATCAAGGATATCATCATCATTTGCACAGGGTGTTGTATGCGGGGCAGGGGGCCGAGGCTGACACAAAAGGTAATGAGTGCATGTGAGTAAGGAAGAGAAACATGTAGATATTTGGATAAAGTATCAGATGGGAGACAGAATGAGTTGCAGGCCTCACAACTGACCCATGTAACTGTTATGTGTGTCTGTATGGGCACTCCAGGAGAAATTGTTGTGTGAGTGTCTTCAAGCACACAGTGAAGCTCTGTGCTAGCTCTGTGTCCTAGTATGTCAGACAGGTGTGAACCATGCATGGTAGAGGTGACAGTTCATTGTCATCATCCCCAACCGTAAGAATTGGCTCTGACAAGAGTTGGACTGGCACATCCATTCCCATGGTCAGATGCACTGCTGCTACCTGAATGTGACTGACATCTGCTGGACGAGGTGATCTCATGAGTAAACCCGGGACTATGACCACATGACCTACTATGTCTGGGTGTGGACACCTCAACCACTGATGGAACAGTGGAAGTAGTGCTACTATAGGAGCGTGATTGGGCATGGCCACATTGGCTAACATCACATGATATTACTGGCCTACATAGGTTCATAGGTGTTTTCTAGGCTAATGACCACAAGGGCCTTTTTAAGCCTAGCCATGCATCCCAAATCTCTGACAAGTTCTAATACCCTTGATAAGTGTAAGCAGGGATTTGGGAGATGAAACATTTACAAGCAGGGGCCTGGGAGATGAACCATTTACAGGTTGCCTGTGTCCATTAGAGACATAGGTGGCAAACCATGGATGAATTTCCTATTCCCCATCCAATTATCCAAGTTGCACTTGAATTCGGTAAGGGGGGAACTCTGCTTCAAATGGATGGGGATCCTGTTTCATAGATGTGGAAGTCACTGGATACATACCTGTCTCTCCAACAGGTCCTATTTACCTCACAGGCAAGGCCTAAGTCTTTAGAGCAGGTAATTTTGGTGTTGTTTGATTTGCAGCTATTTAGAAGGTCCATCAGAGTGGGGTCTGACAATGCCCTGTATGCCAGGCATAGCTCTCCCCTCAAAAGCCTGTAGGAGACAGAATACAAGGATAAGGCCTTGAGGCAGTCTGCATAGAACATTTTACTTACACCTTGTATTCTTTTAGTGAGGAACCTCTATGGACATTCCAATTGTTGGATATGCTTAGTTAGGTACATACCAAAGGGGGCATTGTACTCAATGATAGGTCTGATGAATGTTGAATACAGTGGAACAATGACTTCCTTGGACTTAGATGCCATACCTTTGTTTATAAGTTGCACAATATAGAATGATTTCCTCACTATTGTAGACATGTGATGGTCAAAGGCTAGATTACTATCTATGTGTATCCCTAAGTCCCTGACTACTGGATCAATTCTAAGGGGTATGCTGTCAATATGATAGTTACAGCACCAGGGGTGGATTATTTCCCAAAGGATAGTATTGTGCATTTCTTGGCATTTAGTTTTAGTCCATGGCTCTGACACAGGTTTGTCTGTGTCAGCCCCTCCTGGAGAACATTTGTGCCAGTGTGGGATTCAATGACACCCCCTAATTTGTAATCATCTGCAAATTTAGTCAGCCAGAGACCAATGATGTTGGCCTTGACTTCAGAGAAGTAAATGCCAAAAAGCTGCAGTCCAAGGACTGATCCCTGAGGGACTGCACTTATGACTGGCCTCTTTGTTGAGGTGGACTTACCAATTCTAACTTCCTGGGGCCTGTCTTTGAGCCAGTTGGCTATCCACCAGGTGACATGCAAGTTTGTACCTAACCTCTTGAGTTTGTCAACAATGCTCAAGTGGGATATTATGTCAAATGCCTTGGCCAGGTCAGGGTAGGCAGACTGAACCATTTTTCCCTATCTATTGCTTTGTTTACCTTGTCAAAAAAGTCCACCAATTTGAGTAGGCATGATCTGCCCTTAACAAAACCAAACTGGGTTGGCTCCAGTGTCTGGAGGTTCACTATATCTCTATTGATCATTTCCATGGATGCCGTTCCCTTCCCAGCATATGTTCCATCACAGACACTGCCCGCTCCAACACGTCATTCATCCAATCCATTGAATTGGCAACACAGTGGAGGCAGTCACACGTGTCAGCCTGTGCCACATCTACAACCCTAAGCATTTCCTTGGATACCCTAGTGGAACATGTCTGCACCTCCATGATGGCCCTAAACTTACATTGAGTGGCATGGAAAGACACAACAGGATCAGGTGGAGAATGGACATCAGGCCTCCTCCAAGCACCCCTAACAACCTTCCTGCATGGCACCTCATGCACACTTTGGCTATGGCCAGAGTCAACAGGCACTGAAGCCACAGTAACTACACTGCCCTGATCAAGTGTCTCACCCTCCACCTGCCCAATATTTGGAGGGCTTACTGGAATAGGTTTACATAGGGATACTGTATCTGTCTGAATGATATACAGGAGATGGCTGAATATCAACCTCAGTGTCAGATTCAAACTCTGCACCCTCCAGCTGTGCCTGTATTTGTCCACCATCATCATTAGGGTCTGACGATAATCTGACATCTTGTAGTAAGAGTCCTACACTTCCACTGTCAAAACCACTTGTGATAATCAGCAACAAACACAGGAAAGAAATTAATACCTACACTTCTAAAACTTTCCTGACACCCACCTCACACATACAGATAAATGCATATTTTTGTCAAATGCTCATCAGTATTCAAATAAAAATGTTCGGCTTACCATAAGAAGGATGGTCCTGGAAGAAGTTAAGCAAAATGTAAGGACATCTTCATCACAACAACAATAATACACAGGGAGCAATTTATCACCTCTATATGTCATTTAATAATACTTTTCACTGAAACCTGGCTGACATGACCACCCCAAGCCCATGTGTAATAAATCAGAATGTGTTATTAGCTGTATCAATCTAGAAATAGGCCCCCCCTCCCAAAAAATAATTAAATCAATTTAACTATTGCTTTTAATATTTTACTATACAAGAAATTGTTAAAAATTGACATATGTAAGCTTATCTGGAAGCTTCCCCTGGGACATAATTGTCTTTGCTGAAACAGCAGAACCAACATCAATCGCATGCAGTTGTGCACTTTCCATTGAGCTCTCTGGATCCCTGACAGGGTAACATAAGATCACAGGAGATTACTAGACTATCGATCTGGAGGTCTTTCAAGCCTAGCCATTTCATCCCAATGTAATACCATAGAAATGCTAGTCCATACCCAACACTGCATTTAGTAATGACTGTCCATGTCCAGGAGTGTTGTGGGTGCTATCCTCAGTACAGTGCCAAATCCACACGTGCAGATTCCTCTTGAACAGTGTCATAGAGGTGCTCTGTTTCACATGAATTGGTAGCCTATTCCAAAGATGTGGCAGTTGCTGGGAGATAAAGCTGTCCAGCATGTCCTATTTAAGTCACAGGACATATTAAGTCCCTGGAATGGGTAGCCCTGGTCCTGTTTCATTTATGAATGTGCAGTAAGTTCATTAGGTTTAGGTCCCATAAGATGTCTGTACAATACAGGGTATAGTGGCAGGGAGTTTAGTCAGTCTGTGTAAGGCACATGCTGGAGTCCCTTGATCTTCTTTGTTAGAAACCTCTGAGGTTTCTCCAATTGCTGCAGGTTCTTTGTATGGTACATGCTGAATGGGGTGTTATACTCAATTATGGGCCAGATTAGTGCTGAATATAGAGTGATTATAACCTCCTTTGCCCTCAAGGTGATGCCTTTACTAATCAAGTGTGCTACATTGAAAGCCTTCCTTACTATGGTAGACACATGGTGGTCAAAATTAAGGTTGCAGTCAACTTGTGATCCCCAGTCTCTTACCACTTTACGTGTACTTACGGTATTGTTGATCTGATAGTGTGAAGGGACATTGTTTGTGCCAAAGGGAATGATGATGCATTTCTTTGCATTCAGTTTGAGAACATGACTCAGACACCATTCGATGGTCTATATAAGGCCCTCCTGGAGTATACTAACATCATTTGGGGATTCAATAATTGCACCAGTTTGCAGTCATCTGCAAACATGGTCAGTCACAACTCCTTAGTTTTGAACTTCTGAGAAGTATATACCAAATAGCAGGGGCCCAGCACTGACCCCGGCACCTCACTGGTCACAGGTCTGTTGGTTAATGTGGAGTCACCCACTTTGATAGTGTGCATCCAGTTTGTGAGCCAGATGGCAACTCATCTTACAACAAAGGGGTTTACATTCAGTTTGCTAAATTTATTGGAAATGCCTGAGTGTGGGATTGTGTTGAAAGCCTTTTCCAAGTTGAGGTATACTATGTGCACAGATTTGCCCTCAACAATGACCCTGGTAACATTTTTGAAGAAATCCACCTGATTTAACAGGCAGGATCTGCCCTTGACAAAGCCGAATTAGGTAGCATCCCGGGTTTAGAGGTTGCCTATGTCTTTATATATGAGGTCATAATGATACATTCCATGGCCTTACAGATGAGGCTGGTCAGGCTTATGGGTCTGTAATTCCCTGGGTCTGTTGCTAGGCCACATTTGTGGAGGGGAATAACTGTTACTGTTCTCCATTCTGCATGAACAAAGCTTATGGTTAGGCTATGACTGAAAAGAGTACTTAATGATGATGTTAGTTCATGATTTAGCCTGTTTAGAAGACTGCCTGGGATGCCGTCTGGTCCCATACAGGATGTGCTTTTTGCCTTGGACAAGGCTTTGATGACCTGCTCTTCAGATATGTAGGGTAGGGAGGGCAGATTGGGGGAAGGTTTGTGATAAGTTTGCAGGGGATAAGGGAGTGAAATTTTTACCAAACGTATCCACTAGCAGGTTTGCTATCTTTGTGTGTGTGATACCGTTGGTCACTAGTTCAGCACATGCCTGGGTCCTACCTTTCAGACTATGTATGTAGCTGTAAAAGGCCTTATGGTTATCCTCGGCTGTGCTTGCTGAGTTTTTCTCAAAGGAGCCCTTAGAGGGTTTGACAAGTTGTCTTATTTACCTGTTGAGGCTGAGGAGGATGCTTTTCCATTGTTGGGGCCTTGTCTTTGTTTTCTCGGACAGCAACTTTTTGTATTTATTGTAAATTTTATTGATGCTGGATGTCCAGCATGGCAGCTTGCTTTTACTTGGGGATCTGGCTTTGATTCTTTCGGGTACAGCCAAGTTTATACACGTATGCAAGTGGCTACTGGGCTTTAGTGTAAGATTTGGTGGAGTTACCACTTCTTGCTGAGGGTGGGGCTTGGAATGGATTATACTTTCACCTAGGATGGTATAGTTTGCCTTGGTTAAGTTTTTTAGTCTGATTTCACCCTTTTTGAGTTCTGGGGTTACTGCCAGATTGAAGATGACTGATTTGTGATCAGATTTAACTAATTTAGGTCCAACAGTTGTGGCAGTGTATCAGTTTGACATATTAGTGAGGACCAGATCTAGTATGTTTGTTCCTTTTGTCAGGGTATGAACAATTTGTTCCAGTGCATTTGAGTTAACAAAGTCAAGGAACTTTTGCACTAGTGAGTTATGGCTAGTGTAGTTTTCCCAACTGATGGCGGGATAATTGAAATCCCCCATAACCAGTGTTTGGTAATATTTGGATTGTCTCCAGTTTGCTCAAGTAGAGTTCATGTGCATCATGACCCATGGAGGAGGATCTATTACTGGCTATGACTTGAATAGGGGTCTTACCCACCATATCCTGAAGTTGGAGTAACTCCATGGAGTTGTCCAGTCTAACTAGATGGGAGATGAATTTATCTCTAATACAGATAGAAACACTGCCTTCTTTCTTTCTCACAAGTTCATTTTGTGGTCTGAAGGTGTGGAAGGCAGTGTAGCCTTGCAAGGCGGGGTTCTCTCTGAGGCTTTGAAACAGGTTTCTGTGACAGCACAAATATCTACATCTTCTAGTGATAGATGTTTTTCCAGGGTGTTCATTTTGTAGCTTAAGCTCCTAGTGTTTAGCAGCATGACCCTTATTTTGTTATGACTGGAAATTTTCACGTCAGAAAGTTTGTTTTTAAGACCTTGCCTAAAAAAGACACAATGGGGGAGGCAAGATCCTTTGCCAGCAGCTGAAAGCCTAGAGCTGCCAGGTGCAAACCTTGTCTGGCAAAGCAGTGAGGTTTGTCAACCCTGGCTTCTCAGGCTGACAGGAACTAGATCACCCTGGAATGACACGAAAAACTAAGCCAGTTATTGAAATCAATCATTGTTTTTATACTGTGGCTTCATTATAGGCAAGGGTAATATGCTGCTGAAGGCTAGAGACATACCTGCCTGGGACATATATTCAGTGAACACAGTCATGTCTCTCTTCATATAGTTCAGTGAGGTACATCTCAGGTCATGCACTCCAACGTGAACTATGACAGAGTCATAATGGTACTTGTTGCTGAGAGACCTGAGTGCATATGTGATCTGATGAATCCTAGCACCGGACAGACAGCTGACCATGACTTTCTGCTTGTCCAACCTGGTGAGTGAGACATCCATGTGTTTCACTACTGAGTCTCCAATGACAAAAAAAATAGTTTTTGAGTGTTATGCCTTATGGGCTTGGTAGGTGAGACATTGGTATTATTATGTATCATAGGTACTGTAGGAACTGTGTTTGTTGTAGCTGTCTTTTGTGTTTTGGAGGTCTCTGGTATTTCAGTAGGTTTTTTGAGAGAATCTTCATGTTTGTTGATTTTTGTGTTTGATGTGTACTGTGTAAGAGTAGTGGTACTATGTGCATGTGTAGTGGTGGGTGGTTTGACAAACTCTTCTGTGTTACTGTTTTGAGTGCTAGAAAGGATGGATTCAAGATTCTTGGTGTAGATATGTCTCTCACACTCTGTACTAGAGTGAGTTATTAGTAGAAGGTTGTCAGTGTACATGAGGCAATTGCTGCATTGCCTCAAGAGACCCAAGACAAAAAGGTTGGCAGGAGAAACATGGGTAGTCTAACTCTCCATAATGCTAGGTTGAGGACTATTATCACTAAGGGGGCATTTCAGGATCGATCAAGGAGGAGCTCAGTGGATGGATATTTCTGCCTGTGTTGTTTTTTTTTGTTTTTTTTTTTCATAATGGTGGTTTAATTGCTGGCAATGAATTACTCTGCATTCTATGAAATTAAGGTGGCAATAGACTGAATTGCATATTACTGAACAGGGTGGCTTTCTTATTAATTATCACTGCTTGTTCCTTAACTTATTTATTTGATTAAGTACTGCTTAGCTGAACTACTTAAATTGTTGTATTTCCTTGCCTGTCTCTCATTTCCACTTATTTACTTCACCTACCCCCTTTTCTGGCTTCATATTAACATTCTCTCTCTCTCTCTCTCTCTCTCTCTCTCTCTCCTTACAGTCCCTTAAACACATTCAAAGGTCCAACAACAGCAACAACAAAAAAAAACTGAAGCAACTGCCTGCATACAAGAACACGGAGAGAGGAATCCCATACAAACCAGTAAAAGCCACTGAAAGTTCTACTTTCATCAACAGACTGTGAAAAATGTAGGTCTTTTATAATCTTCTCTCTGTGACACTCCTACTGATTCTTCTGCTGTGCGCACTACTGGACCACCTCCCCCTTCCTCCCATTTACTGTAATAAATATATACATTTTTCCAAAGCTTTGCATTTATGTTATATTCTTATATTTTATTTATCCTGTGTATCACATTTCTTTTATATTCTTATATTTTATTTTCCCATTTATTGTAACAAATTTATACAGTTTCTCAAAGCTTTAAATTTATTTTATATTCTACTTCCCTGATGCTCTACTAAATCTGCTTTTGAATTCACACAGATAAACAGACACATTTAGGTACTGACCTGGGCTAGATGGTTGATTGTTTGTCTCTTCTCACAGCTTTCTCCAAGTCCTGGTCCATAGCCCCCCCCCCTTTTCTTGTTCTCCTAACATAATTCTAGTGTAAGTTTCCTAGCCTGTCAAACCTGTTTTTTCACAGCTTTCGCCAAGCCCTGGCTCTTAGCCCCCCCTTCTCTCGGTCTCCTAACATAATCATTTTGTAAGGTTCCCAGCCCTGTCAGTCCTGTCTATTCCCGCCCTCTTCCTCTTGTGAGTTTACTTATTCCTCCCCTGAACTGCTGCACCATCTTTAAATACCAAAAACCTCTGCCTGACTACACTCTGGTTCTGTCTGTCCCACGGGCATCCCTCAGTAGTGCGCACAACTGTAAGTACCATTTGTACTTATGATTGTACTTACATATTGAATCAAAAAACCTGATGTAGAAAGGCGCCATCTTTTGACTTGTTTTCTGCCCTTGCTTCATAGGAATCCCCAGTAGTGTACTCACTTATAAAAGAGAAAAAGAGAAAAAGCACCACGCTGAAACCAAAACTGATTTGTTAGCGCTTTCGTTTACTAAAAATATGTAAACTTCTTCAGACAATTAAATACACAAATAACCAAAGCTTATACCATATTCCATTCTTTTTTAATTAGTACTCTATTGAGTTATAATTTACGGCATGTCCCTTTCTGAAACCCCTGGCATAACTGTATTATTTTCCTACTTCTGAGTGAACTGCAGCTCCTCACTGGTGCATAAATAATAAAAACAAACAGAAAGGTAACATTCAAACCAAAACAATAGGCTGCTCTATTTCTGTAGTTGCTAACCTTCTCACTGATTGTTTTCTGTTTGGCGACTCCTGCTCCTCCCGAAAGATGTCCCCTCTAAAAACCCTTCCTCTAGATGATGCCATTTCCTCCTTTAACCACTCATTCCTAACCCTTCTCAAACAGCAAGCCCCCCCCCTCCCCCCGAACCAAATGCAACAAAACCAATCCCTGCCCATGGTTATCAAAAGATACTAAACTAGCCTTGCACCAAAGGGACAAAAAATGGAAACAATATCAAAAACATAAAAAGCCTAACACCTTCCTAGAGTATAAGCAACTATGAAACTCCACAAAAAAACTAATAATTAATGACCGCAAAGCCCATACTCCAAACTCCAGTCCTTGCACTCAACATATCCCAAAAAATTCTGGGACTCCATCTCATCCATGCTGCATCCTGGCAACAAAGAAAACCTCTGCCTAGACCCCAACTTCTCCAACCTTGAAACAGCCAGCCAGTTCAACAAATTCTTCATAGACTGCATAGCTAAACTATCAGCCTCCTTCCCACCTGCCACCGCCACCACCACCTCCTCCTGCGCCAACCATCACCCCAATCATCAACCTTCCTCCACATCCTTCTGTCTCAAGCCTATCTTCGCAAGCACTATAAAAAGACTTCTCCTCAAACTCAAACCCTGTCGCAATGCACCCAACAACCTTCCACCTACCTTCCTCAAACAATCTGCAGACAGCATTGCCTATCCCATCTCTATTCTTATAAATAGATCCATAGAAGAATCATACGTTCCTTCTATCTGGCACCATGCTTACATCACCCCCTCCACAAAGGTAGCAAAAATACTGATACCACCAACTTCAGGCCTACTGCCATCCTTTCCCCTCTTTTGAAAATACTAGAGAAAACAATACAAACACAACTCATGGCACACCTAACACTAAACAATCTTCTCTTCCCTACCCAACAAGGCTTCCGCCCTGGCCACAGCACCTGGACTGCCCTTCTTTCCTTTCTTGAAACCATAAACCTCGAACACGACTCAGGTAAGTTCGTATCCACACTATTCCTAGATTTGTCAAAGGCCTTTGACACTATCTCACACACCCTACTTATATCCCAACTCTCCACCCTACACCTCTCTCCCATCACCATTGCCTGGTTTTCCAGCTACTTGTCCAATCGCCAACAAACTGTCCAATGGAAAACTTCAACCTCCTATGTCCCACAAGGTCCTGTTCTTGGCCCTCTTCTCTTCAACCTATTCATTAACAGCTTTAACCAATCCATCCCCAGACTCATCTATCATCCAATATGCAAATGACTCAATAATCATCTGCTCAGCCTTCTCCCCCTCTGAACTCCTAGCTAGCTAACCCAACTAGCTAACCCAACTAGCCTTATCCAAAACAGAAACCTGGATGCAGTCTAACCATCTGGCACTAAATACTAATAAAACCAAACTAATGTTTTTTTTTCCCCTACCAAAAACTCCATTGACAAATCCACATTCACCATACAGAGCCAAAACAACACCCTCTTTGAAATTGTTATCAACACCAAGCTTCTTGGCATCAGTATTGATGAAGAACTAAAATTTGACACCCACATCCACTGTGCAATCAAGAAAACCCACCAAAAGTTAGGTCTCCTCTATGGGCACAACCGCTTCCTAAGCCCCTCTACCAATCAAACTCTTGCACCCACCTTCCTACTCTCCTCCTTTATGTATGGTGCCCCTCTTTTCACCAATCAGCATTTGGCCTTTGGTCCAAACTTGAATCCTGCTACCGCAAGATCTCCAAATCTGCAACCAGTTCAGAAAACTCATCCCACCACTGCTACTCCCTCCTTACCCTCAACTGGCTTGAACTGCCCAACTACCTCAGTTACCTACAATTCACTATTGCCCACAAGCTCATCTTTAAACCTGCCAACTGCCCAGCTCTCGCTACTTCCTTAAAACCTTACATTCAGAACTGCTCACTCAGATCCAGAAACCAAAATCTCCTTCAGGTCCAGAAACCTACATGACCTCCTGTTCATCTACTGCTGTCCCACTCCTTAGCTAAACAGTTGAACTTTCTCCTCACACACCTACACAACTTACCTAACCATACAAATTTCAAATATCAGCTACTCTCTCATCTTTCTTCCAAATGGGAATGCCCTTGCCACACTCCAACTTAAACCCCTCCTCCCCTCATTCCAGCTTGCACTGACTCATCCAACTACCTCTACTATTACTTCATCCCATCCAAGACAATCCTTCCCCTAGAAAAAAAAACTAATTTTCTCTCTAATAGCTATTTTACTATACTCATCAATCTCAATTATACTATTACCCTCTCCATGCATATTTTCCTAACCTACCAATGGCTAGTAGCTATATATTTTGAAATGTTAAACCTACAATTGAGTTTATAACAAAAATATTCACTTTATGTAAATGTTGAAATTTCTGTATTGAATTATGTGTTTTCATTTTTGTAACATTGTGACAAGCCAATTGCAAATATCATGGAGCTTATCTGTAAATGTTTAATTAGCTGTATGGACTATGTCCTTTTGTAACATGTGAAATGTAACTTGCAATTATTGTGGAGCTTTTCTCCCCGGGAGTCCACTGAAAACGGGCTCTTCTTGGCCCAATGGACTTCCCCAGTCATCAAACTTAAATAACTAAATAAATAAATAATAGGTTACAGCTCACTAGCAGGAATTCTTTGACCAAGAAAGTAGTAAGGTTGAGGGCTACACTAAAGTGCTACAGCTGTATCTAAGGGAAAATTGTTGAATTCATCTGTCTGGCTATGGTGCACAATTGTGTGGCAGTGCACGGTGCTGCACACTGCGCAAACGAGTAGAAATCTGCTCAAATTCAAGGCTTAAATATCAGAAGTTAAAAACTTGAAAAAAACATTTTTAAAGGTTCAAAAAGACCAACAAGGATGCTTATTCCAAACCCTAGACCAGCCACCCTACACCAGACAGGTTCCAGTCAGCAGACTCCTCTCACTAGAATGCAAAAAGGCCCTTTCCAATCCAAGATGGCCCGGAAAACATCCCCAGAACAAACAGTCACTACAAATAGACCCAAATGCAGCAAACCTGTATCTGGACTATGCTACAGCTACTAGTTAACTAGTTTAGGCGGGAAACACTAGACTAGAGAATGTTTAACATAGCAGAAAAATATCAGTGAGAGATTAAAAAAAAACATTTAAAACAGCAGAAAATCAGCAAGGAGACTCTAAATAATATTTTAAACAGCTAACAAATCAGTCATTTTAACACTGCTTGGCGGGAAAACCAGAACAAGCAGAAGTGATTGCTTTGCAACAGTGAAAAGTACCAGCATATATTTAACAAACAGTGAAAATAGCAAAAAGATCTTTGTAAACAGTGAAACCAGCAATAAAATATGATAAGGTAAGGCAGACAGCTGCAGTACAACAGTGTAGTTTAGTACACTGTGGACAGGAACTATTCATTTGGTGTCAGTGGTGGCTCAGTAGCAGGCCCCCACCAAGTAGTCACCTGTCTATAGGTCACTGCAGCTTTTGTCCTCCAGGCCAATTAAATCATATCAGTGGCACAATGATGCACCTAATCATATGTCTGCTGCACCCCCCCCCCCAACAGCATTGATGTTGCTCACTATCTGGTTCCAAATTTGCATTCTGACAAACATATCTTCACATCCACACTCAAACAGAAAGGCCTGAGCAAGGACGAGGGGATGTGCCTGGTAGGATTGGATAGCATTAACATTTCCACAAGAAAAACTATTACTAGATGATGCGAATATCAATTGGTTGGGCATAAACTCTAACTCCCCTACATTTAGCATGAACTTATGTGGTTTCACACAGCTAATTAATAGCCCCAGACTTTATACCAAGATGTCAAATTCTCTATTAGACTGGATCCTAGTATCACACCCTAGCAAATACTCCACCACAGCTACAATGTCAGACTCTCAGTAATCATCTCCCAATCTATGTGACTAGACATCTCACACATCCAGTTAAACAGCATATTTATAAAACAACATGTAACCTTTCCAAGTTTAAACCAGAAATGTTCATTACTACACTGTCATCTATTAACTGGAACCTCCTGAAAGTCCTCCTCTTAGATGATGTTGTAATTGAATTCAGTACAACTTTTCTAAATAGCCTAAGTAGCTTTGCACCTCCCAGAAAGAAGCTACTGAAAAGAAATAATGCAATTTGGCTATCTGAAAAGAGTGAAATTTTAATGCAGGATAGAGAAAAAGCATGGAAAGAATGACAAACATGTAAAACACCTCAATATCTTGAAAACTTCAGAATACTTCACAATCTTACTAAACATCAAATAACTGAAGACAAAAACAATAGTATAATAGCTTCAAATTAATACTAAACACAACTCTAAAAAATTTTGGACATCCATTAAAGAAATCTTGCATCCTACCAAAAAGTCAACCCAAGCTCCTCTCCCAATATCTCACCACTCAAAACTGCAAAACAGTTCAACTCTTATTTTATAGGTATTATAGCATCTCTAGCCAAGGATTCCCCAACATCTAATCCCACCCTTTCCAAACAGACACATATCACCACATCCACTTTCACCTTCAAACTTGTACCCACATCCTATATAAAACTACTCTTAAACAAACTTAAACCATGCTCTTCTTCAGCTGATGACCTTCCAAGTGAGTACAGAAAAATAGCCAATAACCTTACTTATCCTGTCTCAAGCCTTATAAATATGTCAGTCTAGGAATCCCACGTTGCCTCTCTCTGGAAAAAGTCACATATTATCCCACTGCACATAGGAGGAAATTCAGCAGACATGAATACATTTAGACCTATATCAATCTTATCTATCCTCACCAAAATACTTGAAAAATGTATTCAAAAACAATTGCTGGACTTCCTCCTGCAGGGAAAACTCCTATCCCCTAACAATATGTCTTGCATCCTTGCAGTAGTACTAGCGCTGCCTTCTAGCCTATACAGATGCTGTCAATAAAGGTAAAGATAATGGCAAACTAGCCTCTTCCTTACTTCTAGGCTTGTCTAAAGCCATCAGCACAGTTTGTCACAGCAAACTTCTTCTTCAAATGTCCTCACTAGGTCTCTCTCAGCCCACCCTTTTGTGGTTCAAAATCTACTAGTCCAATAGTCAGTAAAATGGCACTCCACACTCTCTTCTTATCTCCCATTATCACTAGTGTACCACAAGGCTATATCATTGGATTTCCCCTCTTTAACATTTTCACCAACACTTTCAATGCTTCCACGCAACAGCCACCCTAACGCAATATGCAGATAACTCCACTCTCATTTGCACATCTGACAACATGGTATATCTCCAAAAAAATTACTCAGGAAGCTTTAGCAGCCACTGAAACATGGCTTTGTAATTCACAGCTCATGCTCAACCCAAAAAGACTAAACTAGTAATTTTTCCCCTAAATCCCTAAATCATGAAAATAAAAAATAAAGTCCTCTCTGTTGATAATGCAACCACTGAAGTCACTTCTCATAGCAATATATTAGGGGTCACAGTTGATAATTTCACATTTGACCTACATATACAAAACTGCATAAGAAAAACTCATTAAAAACTAAGAATGCTTTACAGAAGCCAAAACCTTCTCACCAATGGTACTAAACTTACACTTGCCACTACTTATCTCCTCCCCAGTCTTCTTTATGGCACCCCATCCTTACTATTTATTTATTTATTTGTAGTTTTTATTCCAGGATAGTTCATTGGGCTACAAGGAGCCTGTTTTCAATGGAGTCCTGGGGAGAAAAGTTCCAAAAAAATACAAATACATAGTACAGAAAAAGCACAAATCCATAGTATACATTTCAAATAAATGTTATATACATAGTTCAGAAAGTACAAATCCATAACACACATTTCAAATAAATGTTACATAATACAGAAATAAAAAAAGAGATTTTCATTTACAAAATTAACATCAGGTTAATTCAGTAAGTAGTAAAGTTTTTTTTTTTTTTTTTTTTAGGCAATTACAATGAGGTAACTTTTTAGTCATTGGTCAAATACATCACAAGGGATGTAGAACTTTTGGAGGCAGTGATAGGCAACAAATAAGTCTAGAAAGTTAGGAAGAAAGTGTGGTCAGAATTAGGTTGGATGGAAGCAAGACCATTTCCATTGCGAAGTAAGGTGTGAGTGCAGTGAGGTTTTAAACAAGGAGAGACTGCTGGTGGTGCAGATGTGAGAAGGAAGAGATTTCCAGAGGCGTGCAAGGGAGAAGGACATCAGGTGATTCCCAGCTGGATGTGTTGGTTTATGCAATTTAATTAGGTTTTGGGAATTGGATCTTAGGAGTCTATCTGGCTTATGCATTTCAAAGGTATTTGCTGTGGAGGGGCAGAGAGACGGGTTATGAATGCATTTGTGTGCTTGGATGAGCTGGGTATATGTGAGAAAGTTTGGTAATTCTAGCCAACTTAGTTGGTGAAGGGAATTACAGTGGTGGGAAGAGGCTCTATGCCCTGATGCAAATTTGGATATTTTCTTATAACAAAATGAGAGTTTTGTTTTGAGGGAAGATTGCAGGCTGGTTAGGATAGACGCACCATATAAATGGGATGGGATGAGGAATGTATTAGCTAATGTAATCCTGGCGGTGGGAGAGATAAAGCGACTGTGATGGTAAAGCATACCTATTTTTTATGGGTTTTTTTATATTTTCTTGTAGATGCTTGTCAAATTTTAGTTGATCGTTAATGATAATTCCTAGTAGTTCTGTGTCAGAGACTAGTTCTAGGGGGGTATTATTTTTGCTGGCAATTATGAAGGATTGTTTGTCTAGGGAAGATGTTTTGGAGGCATTGAATGTCATAAGTTTTGTTTTGCTTGCATTATGGTTGTCTAGCATCCACTGTTCAGTGGAGGAGAAGGCGGTTTGTGTTAAATTGTTAAGAGTTCTGATGGAAGGGGAAGAACAGATTATAGTAGAATCATCAGCATATTGGATGAGACTGGAGTTTGGAATGGCTTGGGAGAAATCATTTATGAATATGTTGAATAGTAGGTGGCCTAGAATGGAACTTTAGGGGGATGCCTGTGGATGTATTAAGGAAGGGTGAGGTAGCTTTTTTCCATCTAACTGCTTGTTGCCTGTTTGTGAGATAGCTTGAGAACCACTGGGTAGATGAAGGGGGTAGGTTAAGTTTTTTAGAGAGTTTGGTAAGAAGCAGGTTGTGGGAAATAGTGTCAAATGCCTTAGAGAGGTCATGGAAAAGAGTGGATACAAAGTGGCCAGAGTCGCGGACTTTGTTGATTGTTTCTGGGAAGGAGAGGAGGGCAGTGGAGGTACTATGACCTGGTCTAAAGCCATTTTGTGTGGGGGTAAGAAGCTGATTATTGATAAGGTAGGGTAAGAGGTGTTGGTGGACACACTTTTCAAGTAGCTTAGAAATAGGGGATAGGATGGTGATAGGGCGAAAGTTTGGGATGTCATTATTATTGCCACCTTTATGGAGAGGAATAATAAAGGCCTTCTTCCAAAGTTGAGGGACCTGGCATTCTAAGATAGACTGATTTATTAGTATGGTGACAAGGAAGGCAATTGCCTTCAGCAGCTACTTTTAGGAAGTAGGAGGGGATTTCATCAGGGGCATTGGAGACAAGTTTTAATTTTTGGAGAAATTTTTGTTATGGTAGATATGGCGATGGGATTGATGGAGAAACGTGGGGGTTGGGGGCTTGGGATGTTAGGGGTGGAAGGGGAGGGAGCAGGATGAGGAGAAGCTACAGAGCTACTGGTGAAAGATAATGTTAGTTTGTTGATGGAGTCAATGAAAAAAGAGTTAAACTGGGTTGCTAAGTCCATGTCAGATGCATCTGGGTTAGGGCAAGTGTTTTCTGTTTTTCCAGGGTTAAGGAGAGATGCGATTCCTTTCCACATAGTTTGGGATTAGTATTGTGGTTAGCTTGGAGGGTAGTGAAATATACTTTGAGGTCAGAGGCAATGAGTTTTTTTTTACTTTATTGCATAGTGTTTTACATTCAGTAAGGGTAATAGAGATTTTATTTTTTTGGTATCGCACCCATGCTTTGTCGCAAAGTCACATGGTAACTAAAGCATTTTTAGTTAACCAGGGTACAGGGTTACTTTTTATGCATTTAGATTTAGGGGGGGGGGCAAGGGAGTTGAATAGGTCTGTGAAAGTGGTGTTAAAGTAGGAAAGAGCATTATCTGGGGTAAGGGTTTTTAAATGGTTCCAGTTGGTGTTTTTAGTGTGTTTATGAAAGTTTCAGGATTGAAGTTCTTTAAGCAGCAAGAGGAAGTATAGGTGTGAGTTAGTTGCATACAAAAGGGGAGACAATGTGCAAAAGTGGGGAAATGGTCAGCTAGTGGGTCTGGGAGAATACCACTGTCTGAGATATAGTGAGGATGAGATACTAGAATCCAATCTATTGTACTTCCAGTAGTGGAGTTCTTTGAAGGTCTGGCAGTGGAATTGATTGATTAATTGTGTGAAGTTAAATAAGTTAATATTCAGTGAGTTAGTGGGAGATTGGATTGTGGTCCAATTTTTGTTAAAGTCATCCAGGATTATTGTTTCATGAGTGATAGAGGAGACCCAGGAGAGAATGTCTTGAAGGAATGAGACATTATCACCAGGGGGGATATAGAGGGAGAGGATAAATACGAGTTTATGCTTATTTAGGTGGAGTAGGGCTGGTATAATTTCTGCCTTACCAAATTTGGGGAAGGGTTTGATATGGGGGTGACTAGCAGGGATGCAGAATATAAGAGTGCTACCCCACACCCTTTTCTGTGTTCTATCATTTCTTAGAATGCGGTAGTTAGGTGGTATTAGTTCAGAGTCTTTTATATGGGGCTTGAGCCAGGTTTCTGAGATGGAAAGAATGTCTGGTTGATTGTGTAGAAGCCAGGCATGAAGGTTTGGAATTTTGTTACAGAGGCTTTGAGGATTTAGGGCAGAGAATTGGAGAGATTTACCAATTGCATGAGGGGGAGGTTGGGAGGTTAGGTCCAGAGTGGAAGGGGGGCTAGGGTTTGGGTGGATGTTACCAGAGAGGAGGATAGAGATAAGGTAGCGGGGGAGATATTTTCTTAGATAAGGGTACTTAGTACAGTAAGACATTATTATTATTATTATTATTATTATTATTATTATTATGCACTAATAATTATTATTATGCATTAGTGCATAATAAATGCAAATAAATAAATAACCACCTTCCCATCTTTCAAAATCACTCTGAAAGACTTCCTAGCTACAATCAGCTTCTTTTCTTGCTAATAACCAGGATAACCTATATCCCTAAATGTGAAAAGTACATTTTCATTCCTTATACCTCCTTACTCTCCCTTCTTCACATATTTCCTTACTGCTATCTAATTCTGTTCTCTGATTTTCTCCCTAAATATACCATAAGCCTGTTTTTCCATTACTTCATATTGCAATTCCAGTTTCTATTACACTAACTTACCTTTAATTTCTCCACAAACTGTCTAAAATTTCTTTAAATATTAAATGATTGCCACATACATTTCTATCGATTTTTAACCTTTGTTTATATATTATGTCTAATTTGTTATAATTATTTAAAATGTAGATGTTTATATTTTATTTTTTAAAAATTGTAAAATTATTGTTCTTAAAATATTTTGGAATAATTTGTAGCTCCTCCTGGATTCTGTTGAAAATCGGCTTCTACCCAGTCCGACTTTCCTGGTAATCAAATGTCAATAAATGAATAAATGTCTCCGAAAGTCTTGGACAATGAAATAATTCTCAGAGTCACTGAAGGGGGTTTGCAGAGACTGGGTCACTTGGGTGCCATAGTTCTAGTTGACATAAACAGAAAAGAAAGATACTACACATAAATATCACATAAATAAATGTCCTGCTTAGATCTAACACATACTATTAGTTTTTCAGTATTACCCACTGGATAAACACAAAACTTCACTTATTAAAATATAAAAAAGGTTATGTGGTTGTAACATATCACAGTCAAACACAAACCAAGGTCTGATCCAAAACAAGGACTAATGAGCAAACCTCTGTAAAAAAAACATTTTGGTTGGGAAACACACAGATGGAACTTGACACCCTACCCCAAAAACAACAGGCAAATGACAGTTTGCGCCAAACAAGCAATAACACGAATCAGTTGTTACCAGTTATCTCTACCTGTGCCCAGCACTCCTCTAGAGGTGTCTATGGGCCATCCTGGAAGAGTAACACCCCTGTGTCTTTGACAATATAGGACATGTACATTTCACTGAAATAACAGGGCAGTGTAAGAGAAACAGTTGTAACAGTAATATTTGTGATGAAAGTTAATAAGGCTGTGGTTCTGAGAAAGAATGCCCTGACAAAAATGCCTATAGGTTCATAGGTTCATAGGTTGGTACTAGGATATCGGCCCTAGGGCCTATACAAGCCTAGCCATAACAATTCCCTCACTATTTCTTCCCACAGTATTTACTTCCCATCAGTAAACTTCTAAAATGTGCATACAGATAAAAGTTGCATTTGCTAATGCAGATATCTATATATATATATATATATATATATATATATATATATATATATATATATACACACACATATATTTATATATATATGTGTGTGTGTGTATATATATATATATATATATATATATATATATATATATATATATATATATATACATATATCTACATACACACACACATATATATATATATATATATATATATATATATATATATATATATATATGTGTATACATACATATATCTACATACACACATATATCTACATACACACACACACACACACACATATATATATATATATATATATATATATATATATATATATATATATATATATATATATATATTCCCCCTACATGTGAGCAAATCTAGTATGTCATTGAAAAATTCAATCATACTTTATCAAGATCAGTAGTCTTTTGTGCAGATAGATTCAAAGTAATAGCAATCTTCTGGGATATCCACATGCACAACGATCCTCACCTTCAGGTTCCCTGGCTATACAGTTACCTTTTTGTAGTATAGATTCAGGCCCATGAGCAAGGTGAAATGCAAATGAGGTGCGAACTCATTAGAATTGCTGAATTCCAAAATTTTGCTCTGTGTAGCAGATGTAAGCATAGTGCAGGCAGTCCCTCAGTGTTAGTTGCTAAAGGATTGCAACTGTGAATAATTACTGGTAGGGAAAAGGTAAACACAACAGCAATTCCGACTCCCTTATCTGCAGTGGGTGTGTCACCATGGTTACCCTTACAAAGTGTAGAAGTAATTGTATTAATGTTTTGAATTTCAGTAAGCAGGGCACATTTCTCAGTGTCTGTTTACTAATATCCAAACTCCCCTGCCTTTGTTGAAAACTGTATATTATTCCCATTTAATATTCTCATACATTTTAACTCATTCACTCCAATGGAGGTCCATCAGAGTGGGGTCTGACAATGCTCTGTATGCCATGCATAGATCTCTCCTCAAAAGCATGTAGAAGACAGAATACAGAGATAGGGCCTTGAGGCAGCCTGCATAGGATGTATTACTTATGCCCTGTATTCTTTTAGTGAGCAACTGGAACAGCCTGGTTAGGTACATACCAAAGGGGGCATTGTACTCAATGATAGGTCTGATGAATGCCAAATGCAGTGGAACAATGACTTCCTTGGACTTAGATGCCATACCTTTATTTATAAGTTGCTCAGCATAAAATGATTTCTTCACCACTGTAGACAAATGATGGTCAAATGCTAGATTATTATCTATGTGTGTCCCTAAGTCCCTGACTACTGGGTAAACTCTAAGGGGTGTGTTGTCAAAATGATAGTTACCAGAGATGGATGACTTTCCAAAAGATACTATTATGCATTTCTTGGCATTTAGTTTTAGTCCATGTCTCTGGCACCAGTTGTTTGTCTGTGTCAGCCCCTCCAGGAGAACATTTGTGTCAGTGTGAGATTCAATGACATCTCCTAATTTGCCATCATCTGCAAATTTAGTCCACCAGATACCATTGACATGGGCCTAGACTTCTGAGAAGTGAATGTCAAAAAGGAGCGGTCCAAGAACTGATCCCTGAGGGACTCCACTTGTGACTTTCCTCTTTGTAGAGGTGGACTCCCCAGTTCTAACTTCCTGGGTCCTGTCTGTGAACCATTTGGCTATCCACCTGGTGACATACAGGCTTGTACCTAACCTGCTGAGTTTGTCAACAATGCCCGAGTAGGGCATTGAGTCAAATGCCTTGGCCAGGTCAAGGTAGGCAGTGTGGATGATTTTGCCCTCATCCATTGCTTTGGTGACCAAAGAAGTCCACCAGGTTGAGTAAACATGATCTGCCCTTGATGAAACCAAACTGGATTGGGTCCAGTGTCTGGAGGTTTACAATATGTCTGTTGATCATCTCCATGATAATTCTTTCCATGGCTTTATATATAATACTAGTGAGACTTACGGATTTGTAGTTTCCAGGGTCTGTAGATGGCCTACCTATGTGCAGAGGGATGACGGCTGCCTTTCTCCATTCATGAGGCAACAGTTAAATAGCAATTCCAGAGGCCCTGATAGCTCATGCTTCATGCTATTTAGAAGGCATCATGGGATATTGTCTAGGCCCATTGAGGCAGTAGTCTTAGTCTTATAGAAAACATTAAGGACCTTCTCCCTAGTGATAGTAGGGGGAGTTATATTTGATGATATTTCCTTAGGGAAGGTTGAGGGAGAGAGGAATAAAGTTGGAGCTGAATTTACCAGCCAGGAGGTTTGCTATATCTTCTGGCTCAATATAAGTGGCTCCATTTACAATGAGCTCTGCACACAATTGTGTATTGCCTTGGAGGTTGCAGACATAGCAAAAGAATGCTTTGTAGTTGTCCTTGGCCTGGGAGGCTAAACTTTTCTCAAATTTGGCTTTGGCAGACTTTATTTGTTCTCAGAGTTGTCTGTTTAGTTTGATTAGAGTACTTTCATCCTGCTGGGTGCTGCACCTCCTACTTTTTTGCCATGATTTTCTTCCTCCTGTTATATAGCCGTTTGAATTTGTGATACCATCAGGGTGACTTGTTTTGTGAGTTAGTCCTGTACTTCTTCCTGGTGGTTACAGCTGCCTCTGTGCAGCTATTAACATGCATGCACAGGGTTTCTGTGAACAGTTCTGCATAGGCAGAAGTGTTCACAGGGTTTATGGGGGCTGGAAACTTTGCCAGGTTCTCACTTAATAGCAGGAGGTGAGCCTTAGAATAGTTCCTGAATATTCCAGATTTAGCTGGGGGTCCAGGTTTTACTTTTACTTCAAAAGGGACAATTTTGTGGTCTGACCTTACCAGGGAAGGCATTACAGTAGGGGGTGTGCAGCACTCTTCCATATTAGTGAGGGCCAGATCCAGTATGACTGCACCCCTGGTTGGTGTACTGACTATCTGGTCCAGGGAGTTTGTGTTTACAAAATCCAAGAATCTCTGTGCCTGTGCGTTTGGTGTCATATATGATTCCCAGTTAAAAGTGGGGTAATTAAAGTCACCCATGAATATGATATTTGGTTGGATGGTTAGTGTTTCTAATAAGTTTAAATACATGGTATGGGTTTCCTGAGTCATAGAAGGGGATCTATAGCTTGCAAGGAAGTGGTTTTGTATGTTACCTATGGTGATTTTAACATGGAGCAGCTGAAGTGCATTGTCCTGTTTAACCAACCTTGAAGTATATTTATTTTTGATGTAAATAGAGACACCTCCAGCTTTAGTCCCCGCCTGTGAAGTAGCTGGCCTAAATGTGTGGAAGGCATTATAACCTTGCAATGTTTGTGTGCTCTCCACAGTGTTAAACCATGTCTCAGTGATGCACAGACATCAGCATTCTCTAGCGTAAAGAGAGCTTCTACGGGCTGGAGTTTTTTGTTTAGACTCCTAGCACTGAGCAGCAATACCTTTAGATTTTCTTGGTTTTGATTTGCTGTGTTGGAAGTACTTTCTGTGAGGCATTGCCTAAAATGGCAGTATGGGGGAAGACAAGGTTTTGGCTAATATTTGAAAGCCTAGAGGGTAGAGGTGCAGACCATCCCTGGTAAAGCATCATGGTCTGTTGACCATCTCCTTCCCATGCTGACAAATATTGCACCCCTATAAATTGTCCTGCAACACTGTAAAAGTCAGGCCTGTGCCATGGCACTTTTTTATTTATTTTATTTTATTTATTTTTATTTATTTTACATTTGTTGATAGGGCTAGTCCAACTGGATGTATGTCCATTTTCAGTGGAGGCCCGGGGAGAAAAGCTTCACAAGTTTCAAAAAAAAAAAAGTACACAAAGACATTGATATTTACAAAGACATTGGAACTTTACAAGGTTTAGGCACACATTGCATGGCTTGTAATATAACATTTGAGTAGGAAAAAAGAAACAACTGCAGCAGTTCTTAGTGTTACTAATGCTAGTATATATAAAGGACACTATTAATTAGAAAGTCACACAAAAAAATGTCAAAACGAAATGTTAGTGAATATTCATGGGAAGAAGTGCATGGACACACTCATACTGTAAAATTACACATGAGGTCCAAGAGTAGACTGGTTATAGTTAATAAAGTCAACAATATATACATAGGCACATGCCCTAAATAAGATAATGCGATAAGAAGCAAGGTATCATGGGAAGGGTTAGTCATTATCTGGGTTAGCACAGGGGCATAGCCAGTGTGATTTTAGGTAGGGTTTATGTTTACTTTTAAATAGGTTAGCTGAGGATAGGGAGGCACAGAGTGTCACCAGCTAAGTTATTAGATTTAGTTATTTATACTACTAGTTTGTTAGATGAGCATAGGGTTTTGAGATTATTATAGGGGGTGACTAGGGAAGTGAGTATAGGTGTGTTTTCTGGTTGATACAGGATCTTGTGGGCTACTATTACTTAATTGAAGAGCATTAGATTTGGCAATTCTAGCCAGCCTAGTTGATTTAGATTGATACAATGGTGGGTTCTATAGGAGGACCAGGCAGCAAATCTGACAATATTGTTGTAAGAGGTAGACAGTTTGTTCAGAGTACTTTTACATAATTTGGTATAGATAGAAGAGGCATAAAGGCTCTTGCCACCCCCATAGTGCCTTTTTTATGCAAGGCTCAAAAGTCAAACCCACCTCCATAGACAGCACAAGGAACAAGAAACTAAGGGTAATGCTGCTAAACGCCAGAAGTCTTAACCTCAAGATGCATGCACTCGAAACTCTCCTCAGTATGGAGAACATTGATATCTGTGCAGTGACAGAAACCTGGTTCAAGGCTCCAGAGAGCACCCCAGCACTACCAGGTTATACCTCATATCATGCTTTTTGGCCCCAAAACCAGGACCGAACCACAAAAGGAGGGGGAGTTTCCATATTTATCAAGGATATCCACACCTCCAGGTTAGTGGCATTGCACGAAGTATCGGAGACCATCCATGTGCAACTGACAGTGGGCAAGACTGCTTTTCAGTTTATAGCATCCTACAGACCACCCTCTCAAAGTCAGGAATCCCACTCAGCTTTCCTGAAAACATTGGAGAACATGAAGATCTCTCCGAACACCATTATATTGGGCGACTTCAACTACCCAAACATAGACTGGGAGCATTACTCAAGCCCCAGCACCTTAGCCCAAAGGTTCCTGGAATTTATAAACTCAAATGCTATGGAACAACTAGTCACCACTCCCACAAGAGGGGGAAACATACTAGACCTGACCATTACCAACATGGGGACTCTATGCTCCATACCAGAAGTATATCCCTCATTGGTAAGATCAGACCATAAATTAATTTCACTGGATATCCACATCCCAACCCCACCCCCAACCCAGAAAACCACAGTGAAAAACTTCTCAAAAGCGAACTTCACACTTCTCAAAACTGAAGTGGAATCCTTCAAGGCCCCAGAGCCAGTGGAAACTACGGCCCAAACTGCAGAATCCTATATAAACGCATTCTACGGACATCTCCAGGAATGCATGGATCATGCTATCCCAAACAAAATCAAGACCCAATCATCCAAAGGCAGGCGTCCAGTCTGGTGGGCCCAGCCATAGATAAACTGTACAACAGAAGGAGGAAGCTACTACATGATAGAGCAAAATCCCTAAAAGGGAAGGCATCTCTGATCAGTACTAGCAAAAAATTACGATCCCTCATAAAATCCTCCAAGGCCAGCTTCAAAAGAAAAATTGCACAGGACACTAAAGACAATCATAAGGCTTTTTTCAGTTATGTTAGGAACCTGGGATGCAACTCCCAGACTTGTTCTGAGTTGATTCTAAACGACAAAAAATACACTGAACCCACAGACATCGCCAATATCCTGGCAGACAGGTTCAGTGCAAACTTCTCCACCCCTCCCCCCCAAAAGAGTAAGTATCTATCCCGGCAGAGTGCAGCCTCCCAAACATCTCTGATGCTCAGGTGAAGGCCACCCTCTCCAAAGCAAAAAACACTGCTTCCATGGGACCAGATGGTGTCCCAGGTTGTGTCCTACATGAACTCCAAGAAGAACTAATCCCTCAAGTAAAACTGCTGTACAATCTCAGCCTCACTACAGGATATGTGCCCAAAGAACGACGTACAGCAACAGTGGTCCCACTCCACAAAGGTGGCACCTCTGCGGACCCTGGGAACTATCGCCCCATAAGTCTGACTAGCCTAGTCTGCAAGGCTATGGAGTGGATCATCATGGAACTCATAAACAAAGACATTGGGGAACTACAGACACTAGATCCTACCCAATTTGGCTTCATCAAGGGCAGATCCTGCCTTTTGAACCTGGTTGACTTCTTTGAAACAGTCACCAAGGCCATAGATGAAGGGAAGGTAGTCCACACAGCCTATCTCGACCTTGCAAAGGCATTTGACACAATAACCCACTCGGGCATCATAGATAAGCTATCCAGCCTAAATATATACCCCTATGTCACAAGATGGGTCACAAACTGGCTCAATGACAGAACCCACAGAGTCAGAGTTGCTGGGGCCATGTCAGACTCGAAACCGGTCACAAGTGGCATCCCACAAGGTTCTGTCCTGGGACCTCTCTTGTTCGGTATTTACTTTTCTGAGGTACAGGCCAACATGGGAGGACTATGGCTCACCAAGTTCGCAGATGACTGCAAACTGGGTGCCATAATCGACTCTCCAGCTGACACAAACATCCTTCAAAAAGGTCTCGCAGAGACGGATAACTGGTGCCAGAGCCATGGTCTAAAGCTAAATGCCAAAAAGTGTATAGTCCTACCCTTTGGCAAAAACAATGTGCCCATAAATTACCACATAGGTGGTAACCCATTAAGTACAGAGAAAGTAATTAGGGATCTGGGGACCCAAGTTGATAGCAATCTCTCCTTTGACAACCACATTGCCAAAGTGGTTAGAAAGACCTTCTACATAGCCCACCTCATCATGAAAGGATTCACATCTAGATCAAGAGAGGTAATCGTGCCCCTTTATTCATCCCTCATCAGGCCCATCATAGAATACAATGCCCCCTTTGGGATGTACCTTACCCGACACCTGCAGCAATTAGAAAGACCCCAAAAGTACCTCACCAGGAGGATCAAGGGACTCAAACAGAGATTCCATATGCTGCTCGGTTAAAAAACTCCAGCTCTACTCAGTTGCATACTGCCTACTTCGAGGCGATCTATGCCTGACATATAAAGCTATGTCCAACCCAGAATTAATGGACATGCTCCACCTCAGTAAATCTAAATCCCTTAGAGCCACGCGCTCGAGGGACTTGAACCTCAGCACAGAAATAAATAGAACATGCTGGAGGGACAGATTCATAACCCAGAGGCTCCCTTCGCTCTGGAATAGAATTCCAATTCATGTTAGGCAGAGCACCTCACTGACTCTCTTCAAGAAGAATCTTGATGAATGGATGGGGGATCATAGGTTTGTCCCGGGGATTACTTCCGTGTCACTATTAGACAGAAGCACAGTAAACTAAACTTTAAAAAGGGCACAGTATACTCAAATCAAGGGGTGGCGTAAGCCAAACACAATCAGGCTAGGCTTATAAATGCCCCAGGGCAGATAGCCTAGTATGAACCTATGAACCTATGAACCTATAAAGCAGAGTAGAGATAAGGTGGGTGCAGGCATTGGTGATCCTGGCTAGTGGTGTCAGAAAGGATTTGATCCTGTAGAGGAAATCTAATTTCTTATTAACTGTTTTACAGTGTTATTGATGTGAGGCTCATAAGAGAGGTTATTATCAATTAGAACCCCAAGTAGTTTAGTGGTAGGATCAGGAAATATAATAGTTCCATTACTAGATGTTACAGTAAAGTTAAGTGGGGAGGTTCTATGGGTGGGGGTGAATAATAGCATTTTTGGTTTTATTTTTTTTTTTTGGTTTAAGATAAGACATCTATGCAGAAGCCAATTTTCAACTGTGCTAAAGGTCTTTTGGGTTACAGACTGAAGTTCTGATGGGGAAGTGGCAGAGCATATAAGTGTGGAGTCGTCTGCGTATTGGATCCAGGTGGCTTGTGGGATTACAGAATGGCGGTCATTTGTAAAGATGGAGAAGAGTAAAGGTCCCAATATGGATCCTTGTGGGACACCTAGGGCAACTGGGAGGTGGGAAGATAAGGTGTTTGCCCACAGTACAGCCTGTTTTCTATTATTTAAGTAGGATTGGAACCACTGAATAGCAAGAGCATCCAATGACAGGTTTTTGAGTGTGTTTATGAAGAGGTGGTGAGGATAGAGTGTCATTATTTTGATTTCTATTAATGTGGTCAGAAAAGGATAAGGGAGCAGAGGTTATGCTATGAAATGGTCTAAAGCCATGTTGACAGTTGGCTAGTAGATTTTTTTCAAGTAGGTAGGTTAAAAGTTGCATGTGAATGCATTTCTCCATTACCTTTGCCACAGGGGATAATATGGCTATGGGACTGTAGTTGGAAAAGTCCTTGAGAGTACCACCTTTATGCAGGGGGATATTGTGGGAGACTTTCCAGATGGATGGGATGGATCTTTCAGAATTACTTCTATTAATGAGGATGGATATGGGGTAGGCTATGACTTTAGCTGATTTTTGCAGGTGTTCTGCAGGTAGTTGATCTGCAGAGAGTGTGGTGGGTATAAGTTTCTGGATAAATTTACAGACAAGGGATGTGGGAAATGGTTGAAAATGAAATAGAAGGGAGTTATTGGTGGTGGCAGTGGTGGAGCATGTAATGTTAGGAGATAGCTGGTTGGCCAGGGATTGAACGGTTTCTGTAAAGAAAGTGTTAAATGAGTTGGCTATTTGGGTAGGATTATTGTGATTAGAGCCAGAGGTAGTAGGAGTGCATGAGTGTCCTGGGTGTAGGAGGTTATTTATGCCTAGCCAGAATTTTTGAGGATTATTATGGTGGGTAGTTCCTTTTATCAGACACTATGGCTTTTTTGTTTCATTTCTTAGCTGCCTGAACTGTAGGTGATCTGAAGGGCTTTTTGTTGCCCACCAGTTGGCCCATAGTTTATTTCTTTGGAGGATATTTTGTTTGGTGGTTCTGGTGAGCCATGGGACTGGTTTAGTTTTAGTTCTAATATTACGTATAGGGGCATGGCAATATAGAATGGCTAAGAATTTTGAATTAAAGTATTTGACTGCATCATCTAATGGGAGATGTTTCAGGGGTGTCCAGTCACAGGCTGCAAGTTCAGTTTGGAAGCTATCCAGGTTAAAGTTTTTGTTGGTCCTTACAGTCCTATAGATGGTTGAGTTTGAAGATTCAGTCTTATATCCGATTAAGTAGGTGAGTGAGTGTTCACTTATATCTTCTGGCAGGGTGCTTGTTTTATAAGTTTGCTGGTGAGTATTAGTGGGAATCCAGTCTGTGGTGCTTTTTTTGTTGTTAAGCTTATTGGTTTGGGTAGGGGATGTTATGGTTTGGGTAAAGCCATATAGGTTAATATGAGTAGAAGGCTGCTCAGATGTACAGGAAATCCAGTTTATATTAAAGTCACCAAGTATTATGGTTTCTTGTGGGTTGTTGGTTGATAGCCAGCTGAGGATAGCTTCTAATGTGTTAGTATTATTGCCTGGGGGAAGGTAGATACAGATTATATATATGGATTTACATTTGTTGAGCTGAAACTTAGATATAAGAATCTCTGCATTACTAGAAAGAGGCAGTTTGGGGTCTAGTGAGGTAACTTGTAGTCCACTTTTATAAAGTATAGCTACACCTCCACCCTTCTTAGCATTACAGTCAAGTCTCAGGATATTATAGCCAGGGGGAATCACTACACAATCTTGTATTGATGGGTTAAGTCAGGTTTCAGTAAGACAGAGGATATCAAAAGAATGTACATCTATAAAGGCATGCAGGAGAGCAACTTTATTACTGATGATTCGAATATTTAGATGTGCTATCAGAAGAGAGTTGGGGGGCCTGGTAAGCAGGTATGTGTTAGTAGGAGTTGCTGTATCAGGCTTTGTAGCTGTGCTTGAGGTTGGACCAGGGTTTGGGTGTATGTCGCCATCTAAGAGAGAATGGATCTGAGCTCTTAGGGTGAGTTGTAAAAGTTTAGAAATTAGGTTCTGGGATTTTCTAGCTTTTGAGCTATAGTAAGAAATGTGAGTGAGTCTATGAAACCTGGCTGACGAATACCTTGCTGGGCAGAAAGAGTTGTTGAGACCAAGGGGAAGGTTAAGTGTAAGTATAGAGGTTAGCCTAATGGGGTTGTGAAATCCTAGATATTTATGGTGTTCATAGAGAGTAAGTAGATAGGGTATAGTTAGAATAGTTAGGAGTGATAGTAAAAGTAAGGGATTGTGGCATGTTTGGGACATTAGTAGAGGCATTGTAGGAACAATATGAATGAGGTTGATATGCAGGGATATTTGAAGATAAGATAGTAGGGTGAGGATTGGTGGGGGATGAATAATAGTACCTTAAGCTGAGAAGTTTGTGTTTGGTGTTAGTGTAGGGGGTGTGGTAAGTGGTGTATATGCTTAGGACCACTGGGGGCGGATGCTATTTGGGGGCAGGGTAGGGGAAAAGAGTGAGGCTGCAGGGTGAACGGAGCGGGATGAGTCACAGAGGAAGAGAACCCTAGGAGAACAATCAGAGAAGCTGATTGTTAAGGTAAGTATAGGTGGGGAGTAGTAGGTAACAGTCTGGATAGTAGTTAGATTATGCAAAGTGGTTAGGCAGTGAAGAATGTAAAAGGTAGGAGGGTAGAGTGGGACTATACACTGATACAAGATATGGGAATCGTGATGCCTATAAGTTGAGTTTAGAGACAATAGGTTATGTCTAGAGAAATGTTGCCACCTAGTGGACAGAGGTTAAATAGCAATAGTAGCGTTTATTGGGAGAAATAAAGGAAGGCAGCAAAGTCATAGCTTGAGTATGGTAGGATAAGAGTTAAAAACAGAGGTTAAAAGAGAGAGGAAGGGAGACTAGGTCTGGGAGCAGATAGAGTTTGGTTGCTGGCTGTCCTGACTAGTGAGAGTAAATTTACAGCTTACAGCAGTACACACTATTATGTCTACAGACAGTGTTTTTTAAAGTACATACTTTCTCTTATTTAATGTATTCCCTCGAGGGGACTGTTGCACAGGGAAGGATGGGTTCTGTTCCTTAGTTTGGGAAGACCGCAGTATTATGTAGAAAATGTTGCTATTCAGCAGGTAGGGCAGGTCCTCATTATTACTGAACAATCAGGTTGGGCAGTTTCTCTTATTTATGTATTCCCTTGAGGGGACTGTTGCACAGGAAGGTTGGGTTCTGTTCCTTAGTTTGGGAAGACCGCAGTATTATGTAGAAAATGTTGCTATTCAGCAGGCAGGGCAGGTCCTCATTATTACTGAACAATCAGGTTGGGCAGTTTCTCTTATTTATGTATTCCCTTGAGGGAACTGTTGCACAGGAAGGTTGGATTATGTTCCTTAGTTTGGGAAGACCGCAGTATTATATAGAACATGTTGCTATTCAGCACTTGCATTAAAAACAGAATTCTCTAGTCAGTGTACTTAGGAAGACATTCTGTTCTCACTGCAATCATCCGGTTTCTGTGTGTTTGTTCATTTGCTTGATATGCAAGAGATCATTTTACATCTGCATGTGGGACACTGCTATTACCATCCTCTTCTCAACAGACATTGGTGATGTCATCACTTTTAAAGTGCTGTCTGACACTATAAAAGCCAGACTTGTGCTGTGTTGCTTGTGTTAAGTACTGTGCGTTGTAAATTCCTAGGTATGGGGTTATTTTCTCACTGCAATCAACAATCACTATGGTGGACAAGTTTAGAACAATATGTGAGTCCACAGCTATGTTAAAACCTATTTTGAAAATTTCAGTGTAGCATACAGTGATGATGTCCTCCTGTATAACATGCACTCTGACAATATTCAAGACAAACCTGTGCTGTGGCAGTAACATTAACTCCTGTGTTTGCAAGCTACTTTACCTACACATATCCCTTGTGTGTCTATACATACACCTATCACTTTTGAGACAATTTTACACAGGGATGTGACTCCACATCCATGTCCTACATTCATCCCAACATGCTCTTTTCAGCATATAATGATTTTATCATACTCCATAAAGTGCAACATGACAGTGTTATACTCAGACATATGTGGTGTTGCTACAGTGACATTACATGGCATTCATCTTCTGCATATACACAGGTGTAAGGTTCAAATCCTAGTTCATTTCTCAGCTTTTTCTGATTTCCCCCACTTGCCATCATTGCAACTGTCTTATATGTAGTCAGTTTCATCCCATGTGCCTTCAGTTTTGCATTCCATTCCCTATCTTTTGCTGAAGTTCTTGCTCAGAGTCAGTCTGTAATGCCACACTGTCTGCATACAGCAACTTTGTTGGCCTGTGCCCTCTGAAATGTTTGCTAATGTAGCCAGTCAACAGTTTGAATAGCAGTGAGCTCAAAACTGAACCCTGGTGCATACCCACTCCCACTTGAAACCCTTATTTCAGACTGAGCACTGTTTACATTTGAGTCACTGGGTTCTTGTACTTAGCCTGCACTAATTATAGCAGTGTTTCTTGGACTTTAAACCACAGAAAAACTCACCATATCAGCATTCTTGGGACTTTCTCATATACTTTCTCCAGGTCTAGGAATGCCCAGCTGGACTCTTTCCTAATCACTAGCTCCTTCTCAATGGTCTGTCTTACTGCAGGCATCAGATCAGTTTTGCTGCATCCTGATCTAAATCTGAACTGCTCAATTCCCATCTTACTTTTTATTAATGTGTGTATTTGTTTATCAGTTACCCTCTCCAGAACTTTCATGCAGTGTGATAGAAGTTTGATACCTCTCTATTGCCCACAGTTCTGGGTGTCCCCTTTGTCCTTGTATACTGGCATTAGTGTGCTTATTCTCCAGTCATCTGGGACAGGTTTTTCTAGAAATCCTGCTATGAGTATCCTCAGGACCATTTTCTCCCCTATCTCATCCAATAACTTGATCATATCTGCTGTGACCTCATCTGAGCCTGCTGCTTTCCCTGACTTCATTTCCTTAGTGCTGTTCTTACTTCTTCTAGGGTGAGCTCCTCCTTTTCTTTCACTGTAGGCTGTGTCTGGGACAGTACAGCTTCTGTGTTTTTTTCTTCATTCAGAAGCTGCTAGAGGTACCCCTTCCATCTGCCTTTGATGTCCTGTGGACTGGTGAGCTGGTTGTCATTGGCATCACTCATGAAGGGTGTCTAACTATCTTCTTTATCTTGTTGTCTTTGCCTTGCAACCTGATAGAGTTTCTTAGTGCCATCTATCACGTCCCTTTCCAGAAGCTGGTAGAGTGCCTCTGAAGCCTTGTTCTTTGCTATTGCAACTCTTCTCTTAAACTCTGTGTTAGCCAACCAGTATTCCTTCTTAGCCTAGTCTGTCTATGTCCACTGCACTCCTTTCTTTTGAAGACTTCCTTGACTTCTACATTCCGCCACCAGCTTTCCTTATGCACCTTATTTCCATACATGACCCAGCCACATATTGGTTGTATTGTCCTCACACATGCTGTTTTGAGGTGCTGCCATTCTTCAACTCTGCTTACTTCTTCTTCCTGATGTGCTAGAGTAATTTCTTGAACTCATGTACTTTTTCTCCAGCCAACTTTTAGGTCATTAGCCTTGTCTCTGTTGACCTGAGAGCCTTCACTGACCACTGCTTGCAGCTGATTGTGGCAAATGGTGGTTTATGCTGTAAGCTGACTATTTCACTAGGAATGACATTGCAATTGCTGATTCTACCCCAGTGCCTTTCTTTAGCAGGAAGAAGTCTACCTGAGTTGCATGTTGGCCATTCTTGTATGTGACCTTGTGACTGTTGCTCTTGCTGAACCATGTGTTGGCCACCATCAACCCATTTGTCAGACAGAAGACTAGAATAGCCATGCCTTCTTTATTCCTTTTGGTCCAGCCATGCAAACTCAAGCATTTCTCATATCTTGCTCTACCTGACCTGATATGTACATTCAGGCCACACATTATCAATAACAACTCATGTTGTCCTGCTTTACCTAGTTGGTTCTGCACCTGCTGTCTGAATGTACTGTTTTCCTCACTATCACAACCCTGCTGTTGGGGATAGGTTGAGATCATGAACAGTGCCCGCTCCTTACAATGGAGTCTATCTATCACTAATTCTGATGACATCCCTCACTGTCTTCTGAAGCTTCTACCTCACCACACTTCCCACACCATTTCTAATCTGTCCTACTGAGTAGTAGACTCTGGATCCCAAGTCAAGTAGCTTTGCTGCACTGCCCCACTATCTTGTCTCTTTAATACAAAGGACATCCAGCCCCATCATTATACTTAAAATTTCAAGTTGTAGGGAATATAACCTTTTCTCAGATTCTAAATAAGACTTCAAAAAAAGTTGAATGGAATTAAATTTCTGCTAAACTAAATGGCAACTCTATTAGACAAACACACTAAATGCTGGTGTTAAGCACATGTTGTCAAACTGTGAATGACAAAACGCACGAAAGATTGACCAAAAGTCTATATCTAATAAAAACAAACATAAGTAAGTAAATAAATGAATAAAGCAGATGTAGGTAACTTATTTAGCTGCATTTTGTACCTTTGACAGTTACTGCAAAAATGCAATGACTACTCAGTTAAATATTCTACAAATTCACCAAGTGTTCTTACTGACAACTGTCTTCCTTGAAGCTTTAGACAAAGTTAGTAGGACAAAGAGTACATATTTAGTAGCATGTATGACACTGTAGTTTTTTGTTGCATATACAATTAACAAAATCATTTTAAAAGTATATTAATTGTCTGTATTTTGAATCACTGTCCTCCACAAATCTGACGATCCAAAATACAAAAAAAAATGCCCGAAACAGAGAAGAGTGAAAAATGTAACTAATCATTTTTTGCAGAGGTGCAAGTATTTTACAACCCCAAAGAAGTGAATCATTGCTGGTTCACCCTGAGAAACTGCATCGGCAATGATTTCCTATGGAAAACAATGATCAAGGTTCTGTCTTAAAGTGTTTTTTCCTACCCACAACTGAATTTCAAGGAATTTCACCTCCATCTATTGCAGAATATTAATGTTTGTTGAGTTCTTGCTTAAATAATTCTAATGAATCCAGAATTAAATTGTCGTAAAAGTTGACTGTTCCATAGGAGACAGCATTTAATTCACTAGTTGTAATTAATGCAGACTTCTATTCCTTCTGAAGTTGACATTGAGTGAAACTGATATGAGGAGATGTTAAGTTTATTATGGATCTCAATGAATGTAGAGAATATTATATTATTTATATCATGGAAATAAATTTATATTAACTATAAAGTACCAACACATTGATAATTTATAAGTGATAGTGATCTAAAAGTGTTGTAAAATGGAGTTATAACAATCATTATAGTTTTATCTGACTACTATCATAGATCAGTTCTAGGCCCAACTTTTCAAAATATTATGCACCTAAGTCTTACTTAATTAAAATCACCAGGATATGCTTAGCTGAACAAAAATGTGAGGCACATATTTTTGTTATATACAAAATTCCAGAACATTAGATGTGATGGAAATTACACATCTGACTTCATGAATAAATTCTTGACTATGTACTGAGAGAAATTTGTCAAGAATCATTTAACAAAAAATTTACCAAGTCTAGTGGCCTAAGGCATGCTTGTGCCACTGGCATTTTTCATAACACAGTATAGTGAATTATATTTTACAAACAGCTTATACTTAAAATAGGAGCATTATAGGGCTGAATGAATAAAAGAAGGAAGCTCAAACCATGCTCTTCGTAGGGGAAACATGCAAAGAATTTTGTGAGCATGGCTGATAATAGAAAGTCATTTTTATTACAAATAGCTATTTTAATAATAAAACATGTCATACATATGATGATACCAGGAATGCAAAGAAAAAATAAATCCAGTTCGTTCTACGAGCAGGCAAAATATGTATGAAACTAATTGACTTTTATCATGTGGAACAGAACAAATCTGTTAGTCAGTCTATCTGTGTGAGTGCTTGTGTTTTGTGTGTGTGTGTGTGTGTGTGTGTGTGTGTGTGTGTGTGTGTGTGTGTGTGTGTGTATCTATATCTATCTATATATATATATATATATATATATATATATATATATATATGGTATACATTCATTTAACTGACAGAAAATACAGCGAACGGTTGCTTTTCCGAACCGGAATGGAGAATAACCGCAATGCGAACATGTGAAATGTCGAATTAAGGTTAACAAACATGTCAAATTCGATATTTCAAAATAACGGGATGTGCACAGTACCAGACGCATGTTAACACGTATCCACTGTCCAAGACATCATAAGAAGTACAGTCCTGTGTAAAAACTGCTGTTCAAGAGCCGGTACACCTTCTGCAGACAGGTTGTTCTCCATCAACATGTCTCACTTTTTTTATGTAACATAAATGCCATTGTGAATGTGGTGCAACATGCCTTCCAAACCAATTGCAGTGAACAAGTAGCAATACCAAACACCCGTGCTCAGTGATATGACATCTTAAGCCAAGAAATATAAACAATACACAATCCGCACCTTAAAAGGAGCAATGCTGAGCTAACAAACTCACAAAACCCCATGGTGTAATCTCTTCCAGTTTATCAGGTAGGTTCTGAAATGCATGCTCCTTGATATCCAACCTTCGACGCTTAGGAGTAACAGGCAAACCAGACATACATCTGCACTTAAGATCTTCCACATGGTTCTGCTCCAGTTGGATGGCATGTAACACATCCAACAGAAACAACCTTTGTCTACCCATCAAACTCCTCAAATGTCTATGCCACCCTTCCACAGCATTCTGAGTATGTGGATATTCTAAACTACTGGTGTCATACTGGTTCCAGAATGGTATTTTGAACAAGGGTGGATGTCTTTCAGTGGTTACACCTCTCATACCATATCACCTAGGTCATCCAATGAGGTAGTTTTCTTTGAAAAATATACATAATTGCTGGCCAAATTCTGGGATATCCCTCTCAATATCTGCAATGGTTTCACGGATGTAAGTGGGGTTAACAAATGCAAGGGCTGGTATTTGTTTACATAAACTTGCAAAAGTAACATTAGTGCCAAATTACTTAGCTAGGTGCAGACGCTGTATCTGGCGCCAGATAATCTGGCAGAAATGAAACCAGAAGCCCTTTGTAACAGTATCTGGTAATGTATCCTGAATAGCATTCACAGCACCCCTTTCAAAGTCTGACATCACCATACGCAGTTTCAGCTCCAGGTTATGCTTCACACATATATCCAACACCATTGCCCATAACTGTTTATAGCACCCCTCACTTTTACATGGTAATATGCCATATACAAGTGGTACAATCTTCTTAGAGACAGGGAAATCTAATGGCCCATGGATAGTGTATACCTGCTGGCATTCCCTAGTACTTATTGGGAAGGTGCCGTCAACTAGAAGAAACTCAGATGCATACAACACGTTTAAATTGTCTGCCATTGTAATGACCACAATTTGAACACCTTCATCATTGTCAGTGCCTTGTTCTATTACAAAACTGCCATTCTTTATTGGTAGCGTATCACAATGGAGGTCCTTTAGGGACTGCAGATCTTTAAACATAGCAACCTTCTTCCTATGCCTTATCCTACTCACACTCTCCTGCAATGCCTTGCTGTTTGGCAATCCGTTAACAACCGTTGTAGAGGTACTCATTAGTACCTCTGATATTATCTTACATGGATCCTCAACTGATGAATGTGCCCTTTTTCTGATCAGATCATGGACCTGACATACTTCTGACTGTACAGGGTCAGGTCCATGAAAGTGTGCACTACTTTTGCACAATAAATGTCCTTCTCTACCAAAATCTGTTATGCAGCATCCTTTGCACTTGTCCCTACTCTTACGAATACAACACCAGTAGTGCTTATTGCCAACACCTTTTTCTAAATAATATCGATCGCCCTCAATAAACAGCATGTCATTTCCCTTTTGACTCTTCTCAGTCGAGTACCTATTACCAATCACACCTGGACTGTACATGGCACTATCCTCCGCAACCATCTGTCAACATATATATGATTTTATTAGTGTCCTAGATAATTTTGCTTAATGGATCAACCATTATCAATGCTATGCAGCTGATACATACCTGGATTGTTAGGATACAGCCACACAAACTAGCAATATGGAAGGTTCTATCCCACTTATTGCAGTGTATCCCTATTGCACTGTGCGTTCTGAGCAAAACACATGATGTGTAAATTGTGCGACCAACGTTGCTGTCACATTGATGATGTTGAATGTTATAATGATGAAAATGAACCGGCATTCGCTTATTTAGCAGTTCGGTCATTGAAACTTCGCACATATGTGATCTTTAGGCACTGCTTTCAACAATAAGTACGTCGACAATATATCCGTCAGCTATATATATATATATATATATATATATATATATATATATATATGTGTATATATATATATATATATATATATATATATATATATATATATGTATATATATATATATATATATATATATATATATATATATATATATATATATACATAAAAAGGGGTGCAAGTGCACACACACCACACACAGTGCTAATGTGGGTAGGACATTGCAACTAATCTATAATTCTTTTTATATTTGCCATATTTAAAGGCAGCTTAAATGAATTGTTGGATATATCTGTGAAGAAAGGAATAAAAATGCAATAATATTCTATGTATATGTAGATGTATAAAAGTACATTTTAATATTTCTAGAGAAATAATGGTCATTCAAGTCCATTTTGATAAGGGAATGTTAGAGTATTGCCATTTTGTACAAAATTACAAAGAATAGAGAAAAAATGAGGGTAATATTCATAGTTCTGAGGTTTGCACTTGCACTGTAGTTATTTCTGAAAGGCGCAAGTAGGCCTACATGTTAATTCTGTACTTGTAAGTTATTCATGATGAATAAGTAAATGCAAAAGCATTTAAAAAAATGCCCACTTGTTAAAACCATAAAGTAGATGAAGCTAATCCTTAAGTATGTGCAAAGTACTATGTGAAAACATAAATGAGCATATCCTGTTGTAGAAATTTGGATATTTTGAACAAAAGCAGTTATGTGCAACAATGCTTGAAGTGTGTAAGGCAAGCAGCATGCAGAGCAGCTATTATTTTTAAGTTTTAAAAAATATTAAGGGTTTTATGTTTGATGTAGGGGTTATCCTTATGTAGGTAGTCTGTTGGTTTCTTTAAAGAGTGAAAGGGGAAGATAGGAAAGATTGAAATGGGGAGACAGACAAAGAGGGAGCACAGAAGAAAAACATCAAGAGGCCTGTGATGGATGAGGTGGAAGAGAAGGGTTACTATGTTTTTGGCTGGGTGTACCCCCCTATTGTTTTTCAAAAGGTTTTCTGTCAGAGGGTAGCTTGGGTAGGAAGTATGTTAGAGTGTATACAACAGAGGAGTAGGAAAGGAGGGGGGTGAAGTGGAGTTGAGCTCAGAAGTACACAAACATCACAGGACCGCAACCATTTCCACTGCCTGATGGGGTTGTAGATTTTGACCTCGATGTTGAGGTGGTTTTGACCTATGATGGCACAGTAGTTGGCACTAACGCGGTCAAGAGTCTTAAGACCACTGAAGATCATCCTGGACTGGATGAAGATATCTGCCGATTACCTGCTCAACCATATCCTCATCCATGTTTCAAAGCTGATACTCTCTGAGGCTTGCCAGGCTACCATTTGCCAGGGTGCCTATAGGATTGGTGCCATCACCTCAACCTTATATGGATATACCTTTGAGGAACATGTTTAGTTTACTCCTAGGGATTCGGTGTCTGTATAAAAATTACCAGAAATGGAAGAGAAAAATAAATAAGGAAGGACAAAGGTGTGCATAATTAAAATAAGAAAACAAGAAAGGGAGGGTAAAGAGGCAAACAAGAAATGGAGACAATAAATTCACTTATAATGTAATACATCAGTACAGTGGTTTGCAATTATAAGGTTGAGACTCTTAAGTTTATCCAGAACAAGATTCTGTATGAATTATTTTATAGTTATAAAATAAATTAAAAAAAATAGAAATAATTCATTAATTAAAATTTATTTTTTAAATGTAAATATTTTTTTTTCTTTTTGCAAACTCATGAGTACCCTCAGTAAGTCTCTTTAGTTTCCTGTTCTCCTAGGCTCTGTTTTAAGAAATCTCGTCTTCTGCTGCACAGAGAATATGTAGAAGATGGTTAACTGTCTCAGGTGCGTGTTTTACAATATTTCTGACATTCAGTTTTCTGTTCATCAAGGCTCTGAAATTCTTCTTGCACTTGCTGAAGATACACTTAATTCTCTGTATATTTATATTGTATTTTGCTATTTGCTTTTATTAATTAAGCAGAAATCAGCAACACAGAGTTTTTTTACTTTAATTGTATATAATCCACATGTGCTAATCAAAATGTTTTCTTCAATGCAAATTGAAAGAGAAAGACTGCTTGACTTGCTTCCTACTGTTAGATTTTATGTCTCTTATACAGCTTGTCTGTTTGGGAGGTAAGTATCTTCTGCAACCTGTTTATACAACTCGTTTGTAGCTTTTGATTTCCACTATGGCTTACATACTCTATCTGCAATTTTAACTGCGGTAGTGGTGCTGCGGTAACGTTGTCGCCTCACAGTAAGACATTGTCCTGTTCAGTTCTCAGCTAAAGCGTCTTCTGTGTGGAGACATGCGTGAATGGGTGTACCTTCATTGAAGGTTGTGCATCAGGGCTGGCAACTCGGCATGTAAAAATCTACTACCAATCATTAGTGGACCGGAGTTTCGCTGGGGCGACCCCTAACCAGGAAAAGCCGAAAGACACAATAACAACAACAACAACTCTATCTGCAGTTTTAAGTAATATCATGACTCAAAGAGACAATCTGTAGGCATACATATAAAGTTAACAATTGAAAGGAAGGCATGACATCCTTCCAGTTCAGCTTGTATTAAACAAACATATTTACTTTTATGGATGAATGAAATAGAAACATTTCATGACAAAATTTCCCTTGATAATTTGAAATGTAACCGCATAAGGGGTTTAACTAAAAATGTATACATAATTAATCAAAAAGTGCATTTCTCTGTATCCTCTATGCTAGTTATTCACTTGCTGCTTTAACTCCCTCTTCCATTTCCATGCTGACTAGGATGTGGTGGCTGAGTTCAGACATATATGTGCAGCTAATTTTTTAAAAAGATGACTGTCTTATACAGATGTCATATTAATGAATAGCTTATGGCCTACACATCCAACTCTTATGTTTCTAACAATTGTCTGACTGTATTACAAATAATTGCTAAGCTATTATTAATGTGGCAGTGTAAATATGTTCTTTTCTGTTTGTATATACATAAATGCACAAACACACGTATAAATAAATATATATATATATATATATATATATATATATATATATATATATATATATATGGGTTCCATTCAGAAGCTCGAAATACTGAAATCTCAAATTTCAGTATTTCGAGCCCAAGAAGCCGAATCCACATAATAGTGAAAGTTTAGAAGCACGAAATTCAAAACCTCGAATACCGGAGGTTTTGAATTTCATGCTTCTAAATTTCCGCTATGGTTATGTATTCAGGTAAGTGTGTGTGTGTGTGTGTGTGTGTGTGTGTGTGTGTGTGTGTGTGTGTGTGTGTGTGTGTGTGTGTGTGTGTGTTAAGGGGTTTGAGTAGGGGCTGTGGCATGTGTCAGTGTGTTCTGTTGCTGTGATGTGTGTGTGCAAAAAGAAAGTAGCTTGTGTGGTGGTGTTTTGTGTGTGTTTGTGTGTAGTGCGACCTCGGAGTGAGAATATTTAAGTAGGAGGGTGTGGGGGGGTGCAGGGGGGCTTGCCTCCCGCTATCATGTAGTAGAGTGATTGTGTGTATTTGTGTGGTGGATGGTGTGTGTGTGTGTGTGTGTGTGTGTGTGTGTGTGTGTGTGTGTGTGTGTGTGTGTGTGTGTGTGTGTGTGTGTAGTAAAAACCGCGAAATTCAAAACTTCCGGTATTCGAGGTTTTGAATTTCACGGTTTTTAGTTTTCATTGTTTTGTGGATTCCACTTCTTGGGCTTGAGATACTGAAATTTGAGATTTCAGTATTTCTATATGTATATATATATATATATATATATATATATATATATATCTATATATGTGTGTGTGTGTGTGTGTGTGTGTATATACATATATATATATATATATATATATATATATATATATATATATGGGTCTACTATACATGATCGAAATTTCAAAAAAATGAAACCCATATGGCTGAAACCATATGTTCGACTTTTAAAATTTTGAACAAGTAAAAAAAAAACCTAGCTACACATTGCTAGCAGGGGGGGCAAGCCCCCCTGCACCCCCACACCCTCTGCTATTTAAATATACCAACTCCAAGATCGCACTACAGTGCGGAAAATGGAAATTTTCCCGTTATGCACTATAGGGAGTTGTCCATTCAGAACGTCCAAAAGTTGATAATATGGTCTTGGCTATATGAAAGTAACATTTAATTTCAATGCTGAATAAAATTCAGTTATGAAACTGTTACTTTTTAAGTTACTTAGACCTGTTTCTGCTTCTCTTCTTTACTGTTGTTCTATATACTTGAACAATAAACCTGAATGTCATGCATTAATCATTTCTTTAAGCATACCTTTTGCAGCATTGCATCAGTGGAAATCATTTTTTCTTTGTTTTGTTTTCTATATAAATAAATCTTCCTGTGTCTGTTATTAAGAAGTTATATTAACTACTGAGTGGTCTGATGTGATGAGGTGTGACAGTATATGTAGGATGGACATTGATTATGCTACATAAATATGCAGGCTCAGTTGTATCTGACTCCATTTTCTCTTTTCTAATTATAAGGACATTAGAGAATTACCAGGATTGTTCTCATGTACATGAGGACAGCTGAGGTCTCTGCAACTCAGTGCAGCATGTTCAGAAGTACCTGCCGCCTGGTTGCACAGATTTGTTGACATACATGTATTTCTGTTATTCATGGAGATAAGTGCAACCAATCTTGATTTGCATACAACACGTAAATGACCATGAATTTACACAACTAAGTTTGACTGCCATATTAACTTGTGATCACATGAGCTAGGTGGCAAATGGTTTAGAAAATTGTGAAATTACTTAAGTAAGAAATAAAAAGTAAAAATGTTACAAATTGTTAGGAAGCAGTGCACATTGATGTTAGATGACAGTGTTTACTTGGAGAATTGTGTATTTTATTGATCTGACAGTCAGATGCAGATTATTCATGTAAAACTGATGACATGAGTGTCATTCATGACTGGAAATTCCAGACAGCAGCACTGGGGATGCATGTGGAGGCAGTCATAATGGCAAAGTAAAAGATTTTCTATTTTGGTAACATTTTGAAATTATGCAACACAGGGTTTAAGTGCATACTTTGAAGTGGTTGTAGTCTGATGTTCTGCATTTTAATAATGTATTGTTCTGTCAGTATGCATGCTGCTTTACTCTGAGTTTTCTCTGTCACTCCAGAATGAAAATGACAGTATAAATACAGGAAAGTATGAAAAGACGGATAAAAGTATGTTAGCAAAGTACTTGCAAAGGTATTATGAATGTGTTGATGATGCTGTACAGATTATGCAACTTTAACTTTCTGCATTAGGACCTTGCATGTGTATATGAATATGTGCGTTATGTCACTAAATCTGGTTTTGTACGCGTATATGTGATGAGAGCAGGTGTGCAGTCATTGCTGCATTGTTTAGCTGACTGGTGGAGCAAAAGTTTCAGTATATGACTTTGGCAAGCTGTTTTAGGTATATAAATGATGCAACAGCACAGCTCCAGGAAGACAAAGGGCAATTTTAACCATGAGGATAACCGCATTCTCATGGTAGCCAAAAAAAAAAAAACCCAGACAGCAAAGGCCTGAAAACAAGTGTTATTGATATATATATATATATATATATATATATATATATATATATATATATATATATATAGATATGTAAATGTATATATATATATATATATATATATATATATATATATATACATTTACATATCTATATATATATATATATATATATATCTATATATATATATATATATATATAAAACACAATAAACTTCAGTATAGTTATGGGAAAGAGTAGTGGAAGCTAGGTTAAGAAGGGAGGTGATGATTAGTGATCAGCAGTATGGTTTCATGCCAGGAAAGAGTACTACAGATGCGATGTTTGCTCTGAGAGTGTTGATGGAGAAGGACAGAGAAGGTCAGAAGGAGTTGCATTGTGTCTTTGTGGATTTAGAGAAAGCATATGACAGGGTGCCTAGAGAGGAGTTGTGGTATTGTATGAGGAAGTCGGGAGTGTCAGAGAAGTATGTAAGAGTGGTACAGGATATGTACGAGGGTAGTGTGACAGCGGTGAGGTCTGCGGTGGGAGTGACGGATGCATTTAAGGTGGAGGTGGGATTACATCAAGGATCAACTCTGAGTCCTTTCTTATTTGCAATGGTGATGGACAGGTTGACAGACGAGATCAGACAGGAGTCCCCGGGACTATGATGTTTGCAGATGACATTGTGATCTGTAGTGAGAGTAGGGAACAGATGGAGGAGACCCTGGAGAGGTGGAGATATGCTCTAGAGAGAAGAGGAATGAAGGTCAGCAGGACTAAAACAGAATATATGTGTGTGAATGAGAGAGAGGATAGAGGAATGGTGAGGATGCAGGGAGTAGAGGTGGCGAAGGTGGATGAGTTTAAGTACTTGGGATCAACAGTTCAGAGTAATGGTGAGTGTGGAAGAGAGGTGAAGAAGAGAGTACAGGCAGGATGGAGTGGGTGGAGAAGAGTGTCAGGAGTGATTTGTGACAGACGAGTACCAGTAAGAGTGAAAGGGAAGGTCTACAAGAGGGTAGTGAGACCAGCTATGTTATATGGGTTGGAAACAGTGGCATTGACAAAAAGGCAGGAGTCAGAGCTGGACGTGGCAGAGATGAAGATGTTAAGATTTGCACTGGGTGTGACGAGGATGGACAGGATTAGGAATAAGTATATTAGAGGCTCAGCCCAGGTTGGAAGGTTTGGAGACAAAGCCAGAGAGGCAAGATTACGTTGGTTTGGACATGTGCTGAGGAGGGATGCAGAGTATATTGGGAAAAAGATGCTAAGGATGAAGCTGCCAGGTAACAGGAAAAGAGGAAGGCCTAAGATAAAGTTTATGGATGTGGTGAGAGAGGACATGCAGGTGGTTGGTGTGACAGAGCAAGATGCAGAGGACAGAAAGAAATGGAAACAGTTGATCTGCTGTGGTGACCCCTAAACGGGAGCAGCCAAAAGAAGAAGAAGAAGAAACTTCAGTAAACTGCAGTGAAATAACAATCTGACTGTGAAATAAATAAAAACACTGAGGCTCAGGATAGATTCAATTAAGCTTTCATTCTATTATGATTACAAGAACTTATAGTACTAGTTCTTCATAGCGGCAGTTATTAGTGTGTGTGTGTATATATATATATATATATATATATATATATATATATATATATATATATATATATATATATACTATTCATAGAAGGAATTGCCTATCAACACAGTGCAAGAAAAGGACCAATGATATGATAGAACATGCCAGACCAAAGGCAAAGCAAAATGCAATTGCCCGTAGCAGTACTGGGAGGCTCAAACACTTACTCGTTTATCATCTAATGAGGTGTATCTCTTCTCTATTCATGGGGAATACTACTATAACATGAATGATAATGGCACTGGCATAATCACAGATTATGTGGACACTGACTATGAAGCACATCTGTAGCATCAGCAGACATCTGCTGGTTTGCCAGTGGTAGCATGTTTCTACAGAGAACTGAGAGTGCTAAAATGGAATGATTACATGTAACACATGACAATTACTATTAACAGGTACACCCTCCACTTCTGCACATAATGATTGAGCAGGGTGTACCTGGTAAGGATCTTCCACACCTCCTTATACAGCATACAGTGGTGCAATCCATTTCCTCAGTAGTAATGTATTCAATTAATTATCTACAGGGTCAGCAGCAGAAACAAACAGTTCCACTATATCAATACATTTAGTGGATATCAGTAGTAGAATGACTGTTGTTACTGCTGATGATGATAATAACATTGTTATATTTATGAAACAGCCAGAGGAAAGTGACAACAGAGCCTCCAAGTTTAATGCCAAGATCTCGCACCTGACAACATGTTAACAACTCTGCAGGAAGTAACACTGGATCACAGAGTCAAGCACATGGAGTTATTACACTACATTTTGTACAGGGAGAAAGCCCATGCACCTTCACACCAGTATGTCCAAATCCACAGGAACACTTTCTGGATGATGCCAGAAATTCAGAGATAACAGTATCCACAGTGACACATTTACAACTGGCTGCCAGATTAAGGCATACGTCACAGGTATGTGATTGCAGAATGTAATCCAGTATTAAGGCACTTTGCATCTAATGCGTTTCATTTCAATAATAGTACTGCTTACAGTTTAAGGAAATATCTGAAAAAAGCAGTGCAACAAAAACATTGAAAAAGCACTGATTTACACCATTAATGGTCTCTCCATCATCAATGCTACAGCTGACAATTACTGAGAACGTAAAACAAGTACAATGCACTATTAAGAGAAACACTTCTTAAAATAAAAAAGAAAGATTACATGAGTATCCGACCATATAAACTACCATGTAAACTAACACTGTTACCACTTCACCCTCAGTTCTGCATAAATGATAATTTGTCTCTGAGCACACAGCTTATTGTATAAGAGAACATGAAATAATCTGATGTGGAGTACACAAACAATAAACAGTAATTCATTTCAAATATGTAATAGTTAAACTGAGTAAACATTGCATAATCAAAAAAAATGTGTGATACATTTTTCATTCAATCGCAATGTATGAACTCATGTTAAATGCTGAAATACCAGTTTTTATTAAATATACCACTTCAGGAGACTCAGCACATGAATACTTGCCTATATAAGCATACTTTATTGTGCAAAATTATTTATTCCTTATATGAAGCATCATAGCATCACTGAACATGTGTCAGTGAGCACTGAGGTATGACTTTATTAAACAATAATATGATTACCTGTTTTTGAAATAAAGAATACTTAAGGATAAGATATAAAGATAAGAGCATAAGCAGTGTCAGCAAACCATTCAAGCACACACCATTGCACTCATATTTCACTGCATGCATTGATTATACTCTGTGTGGTTTTTACAAGAAAAGAATCACAGACCTGAATGTCATGGTCCATAGTTCTGGATTAGATGCCACCTCTTTACCTGCACAGGTGTATACCATGCATAAACCTGATGTTCGGGGTCCCTTATTACTGCTGCTAGCTGGTCATCATTAGTCATAGTAGGACTACAGCTGTGAGCTGCAGTGACAGTATGGATCACTTCACCACCTTACTAATGCATGATCTTATTGTGCAAAATGCACCATGCACTAAACATGCTGCATGTAGTAGTTGGGTCATAATGAAAGGCACACCCAGACTCATACAAGCATCAAAAACTACTTTTCAACATACCAAAGCTTCTCTCAATGACAATATGGATCTGTGACAGTGCTGTATTAAAACTATCTTCTGCAGCTCCACTTGCTTTCTCACTTGTGTCATGAGCCATGCTTCCAGTGGATATCCATCACTTGCAAAAGTAAGAATAGAAAAGGGAGGGAGACAAAATAAAGAAAAAGTGGTTTAGTATTCAGCAATACATGTTACTATAAATAACTACTTAAATGATAAAAAACACTTATCAACAAGATGGTCACTGGGCATCCTACATACAGGAAGAGGTGGTAGAGTGACCTAGTGTATCCGATATGGGAATTATGTGGACTGCCAGGATGCTGGGCAGATGGGTTACTGATGTACCTCCTTGCATCACACATTACCTGACAGCTGATAGAATGGTAGCCCTTCCCATTGCAGAACTGCTCACTCTGTAGACCCAGATGGAGCCCTAATTGCAGTATGGATGCAATCCATCTCACTGAGCATCTCAGGGAAATGTGCCACCCCATAAGAGGCATGCATACTCTGAGCTTGGTCCTGAGGTGTCACCAGGAAATAGATGTACTGATCCATACATGCCAAGAGTACATCCAGGATCTGCTGAAATAACTTTGAGGTAGAAGACTGTGAGATACCTGGTGTGTTCCTATTTTGTCTTTGGAAGGTCCCTGTGGAAATTATAGTGAAGGATATACATACCTTGGTGTCCACAGGAATAGGAAGGCCAGGCAGGCACTCACTACCTATGTGGGAGTATACATACAAACTAAGACTCTAACAAAATTCCTGTCCACTCCAAATCTGTCAAGTATCTCTTGATTTCAAAATTATGATGTTGCTTGTTGTCTTTATCTTTGTTTTCTTGGTCAGTGAGCTTTGCTGGGTACAATCTGCTTTAGCTAGGCTAAGACAAGCAGCTCACACCGGGAAATAGCAAGGCTAGTAGCACGGGAAAGCATGTTCATGGACTGCAAAGTAGATAGAACAGGTGAGTCTGCCTTTTATAATGAATCTACACACAGAGCAGGACTGAGTCAGGCACAACAAGTCTCAAAGAGGCAGGGGAAGGACGTATTACTATAGAAAGATTTACATAACTTCTCATTTACATCTCATTGCTGTTCATTTACATAATTTTATTCACAGCTATCATGCATTAGCATAAACGGCCTCTATGAATTGCACCTTGACAGCGCAGTAGCAAGAACAGCGATTATTGCCTTTATACCTTTGAGTAATTACTATCGATACCACCACCTGGAAGTTTTAGTACCAGTTAAAAAGCGATTATAGGAAGAGAGTTAATGCTGTTATTATGAATATCATGGCAAAGCTTAATTTTATTTTTACTAACTTTTGTTCTTATAAAATGTAGAAAGCACTCAGTAGAAGGGAAGTTAGATGTTAATCATACAGACTAGAGAAAAGTGAACAGAAGCTTTCACTACTTTTAGTGTTTATATACTTGTAGATATGTTATTGTCGCTTTCCTCCTCTCATCAATGTTTGATTTAACTATTGCTCATTTTGAGGTATCCAGCTTGGTAGACCAAACCATTTTTTCTGCTTTCAAAGTTACCACTTTAATGCATCTGCTGACTACAGTCAGACAACTGAAAATGATTAACATGTCATGGCTTATGCAGGCACGATCTGTTGTAACTAAAACTGAAATGTTAACTTAAAACATACTTTTGTGCAGAATATCATCTAAAACAGCAGTATTTGTGGGACTGTTGTATTTTGAGCCAGACTAATAACACTTAACATGGTTGTTAATGATAACGGTGCATATATATTTTTCATTGTGCACAAAAACTATGCCTACCATGTTGCAACATTATTTGCATTTATTTATTTACTTTAATGTTTTCATTTTGTTCACCGGGTTAGCAAATGGATACGACTGTCTTTATTTATTGGCAACCTGGGATCACTGTCAGGTTAACTGAATTGTTCAGAGTCACACGTTCTGCGAATTAAGGCAGATGGTATCACATCCTGTACCCTGGAAAAAGGAAACAGTTCATTAGACCCCTTTGTATGGGTGATTTCATCTTAAAAGATATGCAGACCTTCAGTATGTGACTTTAGCCACTTAGTTGTTAGCATTTATATGTCATACTATTTTGTTAAATGATCTGCTTTGAGATGTCCTAATAGGCAGCCTTTAAAGAGGAATAGTGAGCATATAATGATCTGCAGAAAACAAATGACTCTTACAAATACATTCTCTGAATGTCAATAGGAAAGAATGGTATTATGAAAGTATTCAGCGAGGGCCAATAATTGTTAAATGGGATATGTACAGATCATTACGTTTTAAGTATTATTAGCCTCAGTAATACATTAACATCATTTCCAGTAAGGTATAATTTACCATAATGTTTCAAGTTTATGTTAGGCATAAAGAAGTATAATATCATTATTTGCAATGCCATTTGCTAAAGTCGTTTAAGTGCATTCAAGTGCAAAGCATTGCAGTTTTCCTGTATAGGGATGGATGAAAACAATGGTACATTGCTTTCATATTAATATATTCCGGCAGTCTCCATATGGCTTTTAGGGCTTTGACATTTATATAGTCAAGGCAGCAATCTGTAGTGCCTGCTTCTGCAGGGCGCACACCATATTGCTTGTAAAAGTTACTCTGATGGACAGGGCAATATCATCTTGTCTCCTGTAACACTAGTGGTCTGTGTACATCTACACATTTTTCCCAATAATATAATTTACACCTACAGTGCGCATCCTTAAAGAAACAATAACTATCGAAAATATCTTAGATTTATCTCTTGTAAAGCCACTGCTATTACAGATAAATGTATGCTAATAATAAAACCTACACAATAATTTATTCCTTGATTTCCCCAAGACTAACTTTTTACCATTTAATCATGTTTTTTCTGCCAATTAGATGATATTTTGTCCTTATTATCTGATATGCCGTCCTTCATTTTCATTAAAAATTACTATATAAAACATACAATACAGCATTTTAATACTGTCAGTCTACATGCGATAACAAGGAGAACACAAAATACAGCCTCCATGGGACCTGATAACATCCCAGGCTGCATCCTATGTGAACTCAGGCAGGAACTTGCAGCACCATTAGGCACCCTATTCAACCAAGGCCTGAGTACTGGCTTCATCCCAGCTGAGTGAAGGACAGCCACTGTCATCCCTTTACACAAAGGTGGAGCATCCACTGATCCAGATAATTATAGACCCATCAACCTAACCAGCTTGATCTGCAAGGCCATGGAATGGATTATCATGGACCTCATTAACAAGGACATTGGCAGCCTCCAGACACTCGATCTCACACAGTTTGGTTTCATCAAGGGGAGGTCATGCCTGTTAAATTTGGTTGACAAGTTTGAGACAGTCACAAAAGCCATGGACGAGGAGAAGATGATCCAGCACATCACCTACCTTGACCTGGCTAAAGCCTTTGACACTATTCCCCACTCGGGCATAATGGATAAACTCTCTTAACTAGGCATCAATCCAGATGTTACCAGATTGGTAGCAAACTGGCTTACTGATAGAACCCATGTAGTCAAACTAGGGGAAGCCACCTCAAGCAGTAGACCCATAACAAGTGGTGTACCCCAGGGTTCGGCCCTGGGGCCTCTTTTATTTGGGATATACTTTTCTGAGGTGCAGGCCAAAACCAGTGGGCTATGGCTGTCCAAGTTTGCAGATGACTGAAAGCTGGCTGCTGCCATCAATTCCCCTAGTGATGTGAACATCCTCCAAGAGGGTCTCCCTCAGACAAATGACTGGTGCCAGAAACATGGCCTCAAGCTGAATACCAAAAAAATATATTATCTTCCCTTTGAGGAGAGTGATGTGCCCACAAATTATCATATTTATAACATCTTTTTATCCTGATCAATTTCTAATATTTAGAAATGGTCTCATTTTCACCATATGCACTGTGAAGATATTTAATAAAATGCTAAAACTAATGCTAAAACTGTAGATTAACTAAAATCCAGCAAAAAACTAATCTCAAACAAAAGCAAATAGAACAAAAAATGTAACTCATTCTCAGAACTTATTTTCAGGTCTCATATGCGGCCAAACAGAGAGAGTGCAATGTGCATGGCATAGACATTACTAGATACCTAAGGAAGTTATTAAGCACAAGTTCAAGGGATAAACGGGTTACAGACGTCTCCTGGCCGTATCCAAGCCATTTAAATACTCAGTTTCCTAAACACACATATACAACTGATATCTGCATTTATATGTAGTTAAATGTTTAGACTATTTTAAATAGTAGAGTTATATTTTTTCTTCTTTAATTTGACATAAAATATACTTCCTACTAATTAAGACAAAAGTACAGATGCAATTTTAGTGAGAATGAGATTCTCTTTGAAAAGACTTCATTGATATTCTCTAGGTCTTAATGTCTATGTATACGAAAACGTGTGTGTGTGTGTGTGTGTGTGTGTGTGTGTGTGTGTGTGTGTGTGTGTGTGTGTGTGTGTGTGTGAGAGAGAGATGGAGAGACAAAGAGAGATATTGAAAAAAGGCAGCAGAGGTACTCTATAAAACAATGAGTTTTTATTATTACAGAAGAAAAAATAACAGCTTAGTGGTAGAAACTTTTCTTCAGGACATGAAACAAAAATAAAATCCAACTTTGAAATCTGTTGTACCACTTTAGATCTCATAATAAATTCAGACAACTTTCTCCTGGCTGGATTCACTCAGAATATCACGATTGCCTTTATATCCCAAAAAGTTTTGGAGTCACATAGCACATAGTTTCTGCCATCCTGCCTTTGCTACTCCAAAAAAATGTGCCTGTGCTACCATCTTAGGATGGTTTTATCCTTGGAGGGAAGGTTCACCTTGTTCAGTACCTTGTAACAGTTAGGTACTGTTTGATCGGAAACTGCTAGGACCAGAAAATAAGATTCCATAACATGTTACGGTATTAAATCTCATTACCTATGCTGAATGTAGTACAAATTTACCCAAATAATTACTGGGGCTACTGAGTCTGACAAAATATGTCCTGCTACAGCGCTCCACCTGTATGACAATGCCAGATCTCTCACATGGGTGGAGCTGCCTTAGCCGATGGGAGAATGAAGATATAACAGTGAGTGTGGCCCTAATGCAATCAGGGGATGGCCATGTAAGACCACTAGCCTACCAGGGCATTCCCTCTAGGAAGTCTTCGTAGGTCATCATCACTCTGATCTCAAGACAGATCACACATGACCCAACTGCACATGCCTGTGGTCTTTTGAATCATATTTACAGCTCCCAGACTTTGCAGTACAACTCCACCTGTACTCAGAATCATGTTTACAGCTCCCAGACTTTGCAGTACAACTCCACCTTTATTTAATGCTGCAGGCACTCTGCCTTCCCACCAGGTTCTCCCTGCTGTACTTATTCCCACATACAGATGTATCAGATGATGTCTCATCTCTGCCCATTTGACATTTGATTTTATAGGATATGCTGTTTCTTCAGCTTTGTACACAGTCAGCTTTCATCAATGTACGGCACTGAAGTTTTTTGTCAAAACAAGCCTGACTGCACTTTTGAAACTGGGAGTGGGGATCTAGTAATACCCATTAGCATAAGCTGAATGGGGACTGGTAGAGCCCTAGTTTTTTGATTTAGGTGTGGATAACCTGTTTTGTGTAGTGTGCCACTCCATGCCAAAGTTCTTTATGGAATCTGGCCCTGTCCTTTACTCCCTCTGATTGCCTCTTCTGTTCCAAAGCATACTTCCCAGAATCACTTCACAAGGCAAAAAAAAGTAAAAGGCCAACACCTTTGATCTTCAAGGCAATAGCCCTTCTTTTTCTTCATTAAAGTAACCAGGTAATAGCATAGTGTGGCAGGTATCACTGTAAGATCTGCCAAATTTACTTCTTGCAAATAATGATTTGTGTTGCTATACAGAAAATGTTATGCTGCTCTTAAAAAAAACAGTTAAGTTTATAAATTAGATAGAGACTTTCCTTTAAACAGTGATGGTAACACGTAATTACCTGGTTAGTTTAATGTATAAAAGAGAGGGCTGTTGCCCTAAAAATCAACTCTGTTGAGTTCTCTCTGTAGCAGGATTTTTTTTTGCCTCTAATAGTAGCATATACACATATCCAAACACACACACACGCACACACACACACATACATATAGATATAGATATACACATACATACATACATATGACTAACTACAATAGAGTCTTTGTTGGAATGAAGCATGCATTTTGAACCTATCATAGGTTCATAGGTTCATAGGTGTGTGCTAGGCTAATGGCCCTGAAGCCTTTACAAGTCTAGCCCATAGGATTACCCTGGAATCATGCCACCCAACCTTATTCTAGTGCCTCTGTTGAGTAGAGCCACTGGAGTGATCCCCAGGGTAAATTTTCTATTTCCCATCCACCCATCAAAATTTCTTTTGAAGAGGGTCAGCGAGGTGCTTTGCTTGACATGTATGGGAAGTCTATTTCATAGCACGGGCAGTCTCTGCGTAATGAACCTGTCCCTCCAGCTTGTTCTGTTGATTGTGGTAATGAGGTTGAGGTCTCTGGAGCATGTGGTGGGGAGGGATTGGGATGTCTTTAGATGTAGCATTTCTAATAGAGCTGGGTCAGACATGGCTTTATAAGTCAAGCAGCGATCACCTCTAAGTAGACAATATGAGACAGAGAATAGCTGGAGTTTTTTTAGTCTGTCCATATAGGGCAAGTGTTTAAGGCCTAGAATCCTCTTTGGGAGGTACTTTTGCAGCATCTACAGTTGTTGCAGGTGTCTAGTGAGGTACATGCCAAATGGGACATTGTACTTGATGATTGGCCTAATGAAGGAAGAGTAGAGAGAGATGATGACCTATTTCTTCCTGGATGCCAAACCCTTAGTAATGAGATGTGCCACACATAAGGACTTTCTGACCACAGTGGCAACGTGATGGTCAAAAGAGAGGTTGCTGTCAACCTGTGTTCCCAGATCTCTTATAACACCTTCTGTGTCCAGTGGACTACCATCAATGTAGTAATTCAAGGGAACCAGGTTTTTCCCAAAGGGGATGAAGACACATTTTATGTCATTGAACTTAAGGCCATGGTTCTGACAACAGTCGTTGGTCTCATTAAGGCCTTTCTGTAGGATGTCAACATCACTTAGGGAGTTAATAATTGCTCCCAACTTGCACTTGTCTGGTACCTTTGTCAGCCAGAGTCCCTTCGTGTTGGCCCAGACTTCAGAGAAGTAGATACCAAACAGAGAGGACCCAGGACCGAACCCTGTGGGACTCCACTCATGACTGCTTGGCAGTCTGACTTGGAGTCAGCTACTTTCAGACAGTGGGTTCTATCTGTGAGCCAGTTTGCAACCCACCTAGTGATATAGGGGTTGATGCCTAGCCTAGTAAGTTTTTCTATGATTCCTGAGTGGGGAATGGTATCAAAGGCCTTAGCTAGATCAAGGTAGGCTGTATGAACCACCTTGCCTTCATCCACAGCTCTAGTGACTGACTCAAAGAAGTCAACTAAGTTGAGCAGGCATGATCTACCCTTCACAAAACCAAACTGTGTAGGATTCAGAGTTTGGAGATTCCCCTATATCCTTGTTTATTAGGTCCATGATGATTTGTTCCATAGCTTTGCATATCAGACTCATCAGGCTAATGGGAAGATAATTCCCAGGGTCTGTAGTTGTCCTCCTCTGTGGAGAGGGATGACTGTAGCAGTGCACCATTTGGTAGGGGCAAAGCCTGAGGTGAGGCTGTGATTGAACAGGGCACACAAGTGAGGTGCCAGTTCACTCTGTAGTTCATGTAGAACGCAGCCAGGAATATTGTCACGTCCCATAGAAGCTGTATTCTTGGCCGTGAACAGTGCTGTTTTAACCTGTGCAGCAGTAATACTGCGTGCCTGGCAATCCACTGGTAATGTGATTGGTCCTTTGAGGGGGGAGGGTAAAGTTAGCACTGAATCTGTTGACCAGTATATTGGCAATATATGTTGGCTCGGTATAGGAGGTACCATTGTGCAGTAGCTCAGAGCAAATCTGGGTATTGCCGTGGAGATTCTTTACATAACTATAGAAGGCCTTGTGGTTGTCTTTACTATCTGCTGCAATTCTGTTTTCATATCTAACTTTAGAGGATTTGATGAGGGATCTCAACTGTTTGTTGAGGCTGATAAGGGAGTTTTTCCATCCAGGAATTGTTGCCGCTCAAAATGAAAAGGCATAATTTTGGAGGTAGTGGTTCAAACACCTCCATTTACCTCCTTTCTGGGTTTCCCAGTAATGAATACTCAGTCCAAAGCATCATCAGCATAAGAGTACCATAAGGCTCTGTACTAAGTATCTCCTTTGCTCCTTAGAATAACCTTCCCTTGCACTTAATCTGTATGTTGATGATATTTTATTCCTAGAAGCTAACAAGATGAATACCAGATTGCAGTGACAACTGGAAAACACCTTTACAAAAAATTGCCATTGATCATCCAGAAATAAACTCGATTAACCGTCAACACTAGCGTAATGTTATTCACATCATCCCAATAAGTATCATGCTTATCATATATTCTGCTTCAACACACACAGGGCAATGATAGTTGTAATGTATCAATGTACAAATGCTTATGTATTACTCTTGACCCCTCTCTTTCAGCACTCACACAGGCAAAATATCTAACACAGTTATATAACACCTTGGGCATTACTACTGAATCCTGCTCCTACTTTTTCCAAAAGCTAAAAGTGTCATAGCTAAGAATATACTTCTCTACAAGCTTAAATTCGGTTTATCTCTGCTGACCTTACACATCCATAATACCTAAATATTACAAATTACTGAAAATAAGATTTTCAGAGTTGCAGTTCTAGCAGATCCTCACACCCATTATTGTGAACTCATTAAAGGACGTCATTGTCTACCTTTAAATGATAGGGCATCTCTCCTCTTTAGCTGCCTTCTCTTCAAAATCTTAAAAGTAACATACTGCCCACCTCTTAGAACTAATTTTTTTTAACGAATACCCATAACCATTAAGCTGTGCCCAGAACAACGGTATCTTTCTGGTATGACTGTAATTCAAAACAACAATAGGAGTAAAAGCCTTTATATGGTCCTTTTACCTGGAACCACCTACCAACAGAAATCAGAACATTAGCCACACTGCAAGAGTTTTAAAAAAATTATTGCATAACCATTTACTAATCAACTGCTCTGCAAACTTGGGTCATATCTGAAAAGCATCAGATGACCAGCACATCTACCCAATAAATAAATAACTACAGATAGAGCAATAGATAGTAAATGTTCAAAGTGACCCCTTTGGGATAAAATCACAGATTTCTAAACAAAATATTCACACATAATTAAACAGTAGTGCCCAGACATCATAATCTATTACTGATTACATCAAATATAATAAAGGGTTGTTGTAGATTCATTTTTGTTTGTTTTTGTAACATTGAAGGTACAGCTTTGAATGAATAAAATGTTAGTCATGGAATAGTTACCAATAAACACATCCTCACAGTTACATAAAATTCTGCAGTCAAGATTTGCTGTTTCAATACTTTGTTATGCAACAAGACATTATTATGTATAAGGAACAGAAAGAAAGAAAGAACAGTTTATTTTCTTGAAAGGTGAAGGTATGTGATGACTTTTTATATGCTGACAAACAGTTTAAATACAGTGCATGACCAGCATTTGAATTTTATAATGTATTTCCGATTTTAAACTGTACTGGCAATTAGCACAAATGATTAAGATGATGAACTATTAATGAACTGCTTCCTGTAGTTCAGGGCTCGATTCCCTTAGCCTCCATTTCCCTACAGTGTAACTCTGAACAAACCAGATAGCCAGGCAGTGATCTTGGCTATCCTATGAAAAGGGATACTTACTTATTTAAGAAACAAAATAAACAAAAATACATGATCATAGTCACATTATCAGTCTGTCACAATATTATTTCATGCATTAGTTGGCTCAAGATTAGCTTTAAGGCGACGTTTGAGGTATCCACTCAGAGTAAAGTTAGAAATCATGTTGTGATTGAAGATGCGCTGTCCATTTTACTTTATAGCTGACAGTTCTGCATCTTGGGAGTTACCACTCACCTGCTGTATCACTGATGTCACACACTGATAGTTGAGCGGCTGGGTTACTGTTTGATTGCATGTTTTACAAACACAGTAACAGAATATCCAGGTAGAAAAATATTTCATAGGCCTAAGATTTTCACAAGAGCAGCAATTTTCAAATAATCAGTATTGATAAAACTTTGATTAAGTCATTGTTGCATTAAATACAGATTGCTTTCATGAATTCTTCATCTAAACATTGTTATGCATACTCTTGTTTTCAAAAAATGCAATGCATTCATTTTTCATTCCACTAGGACATTTAAGTGAACCATTTTCCTGAAAACTAAATATCTGATAGCGCCAAATGGAGGAAAACATATTTTAGGATAAATTAAACCATATCTCATTATTAAGCTCCCTAGTCTGATTTTGTTTCAGAATAAACTATTAGTGTTCCATAAAATGAGCACAGTGATTCAGATTTCCCATTTTAGTCACATTAGGCTCACATTAGAAATAGCAGCAGATTATGCAATATGATAAAATTTATCCCGATGTCGCCTTCTAAGTGTTCTGCTTCCTCCTTTTGATATTTGTAGCATTATGAAATGGAGTTCCTGTTAAGAATCCTATTCATTGAATAATGTCTGTTAAAATAAATCACTTATGGGTTTTCTTTTAATTTAGGGGCATCTAATGTAGCTGCTGTGATAGAATTACAAAGAAATTACTATATGCTTACCTTTTGCAATATGACCTAAAACTCAGATATGTTGTGCACATATAAAGAAGTTTAGCATTAACTGAACTCCTAACATGACAATGGAATTAAGCGTGGGCTTCAATAAACTTAACTCTGTATTGTCTTCATTGAAACTGAGGATGTTTATTTTTACAATCACTGTATCAGGAAGCTTTGCACATATGAATGTCACTGATCCCTGAATATGTTCCGTTTAGAATGTTCACAGATTAGAGTGCATATTGCATGGGAGAATAACACAGTGACATGATCAGTTCTATAGCAGCTCTTTATGTGTGTGTATGTTGGCATGTTTATTTACTTACCTATTTATTTAATTTGATTGACTATCTGATGCATGTTCTACTTCCACTTTATGTAATATTTTCTACATCTCTTTTCAGTTCTTCCCAAAAATATATCTGTGTCTAATAATTGGATGGTAACCATGATAATGCTTTTCTGTTCATGTCTTCTGTTCCTTACCATGGTGATAGCTCTATTCTTAACTGTGGGGATTTTACTCTTTCATCTAAGCTGAAAAGTCTTTATCTATAGTGCAGAATTCAAAGCCTTGTTTGTGATGACTCATCATTTTTTTAAAATTTCCATAACATGTTTCTATCATTGTACAGGTACAGTGATTGAGTCATCCCTACCTAATATCATATTTCATATATGCAGTTTGGATACAAACTTATTTGTCCAGAGACACCAGTAGCAGTTGGGCTGCGGGTTGGGGAGACATGGGGGGACAGAGAAGTTTAGAACTAAATGTTAAAGGGTTGGGAGGTACCCCAGGAGTGAAAGGGTTAATATTTAGAAGTGATGGGTGGGGAGAAAGTGAGATAATGGTATGGAGAAGTTAGCTTAGTCTTATGCAGTAGCAGTAGGGTGGAAAGTCACATTTTGACATGAAGTTGCTGCATGTAGGTAGTACGTCCTAGACAAATAGTAAATACTATGGAGCAGGTAGGCCTCAGTGGAAATATTGTCAGGAAGTTAAAGGAGCTGGATAACATACTGTATATACATATTTTTTTTTCACCGTAGGATCTGGTTATTATTATATATTAATTTGCAGAGGTGTTTCCTTGATTTACCAGGTCTAGGTAGAAGGCTTATTGGTATGCTTTGACAGGTAGCCATTTTGAACCTTGAAATGGCTGTTTTATTGTATTTACTATTCTTTTGTAATAATTGTTGGCTCTAGGTAACTTTGGATATGTGTGAGCTGTTTTTCTGTTTAAATTGTCAGTTAGTCATTTAGGGGGAGTTTTTTTCTGTCTTGTCCCTTCATGAGGTAGCTGCTGTCTTTTACTTAGAAATGGATTTATTCATTAATTGGTGGCATCGGGTGGTTTGTCTTGGATTAATGGAGCCCTACCCGCTATGGTTCCCGACGTGTTCCAATTAGCTCTTTAGGTTGAGTGATTTGTGTTTCATGAGGTTGATCCCGGTTTTCGGTGGTGGTAGTGGAGTGTTTGCCATTGAATTTTGCCATATTAGCATTTCATGGTATGGCTTCAGCTCTGCATTGCAGTAAAGTCAGTGGGGTAGTTGTTCGCAAATTTAGAAGCAGCCGCAAGTAACATTCAATGCTGCCCATGTGCAGTGACAGCTGCAGCCATTTAACCATTAGCATTTTGCAAGGTGTGGTTTTAGGCTACAAATTAACTCATAGCTGTTCCATTTTCCACACACTGATGTAGGATATTCACGAAGGCAGCCCCTGGGTCTACTAAATTCTCATATTGATTGTTAAAGGTATGCCAAGAATAATTAGCTACGTTCAAGGATGAGTTTGTTATTATTGTGAAAAATTACCACAATGAAATGTAGCTCATATGGATTAAAACTCAGATCTTTAAAATGGTTTGGGGGTTGGCATGATAGCTAGGGTTTTTACCTTACAAATACAAGGTACATGGTTTGGTTCTCTCCTTTTCTACTTATGTCCAAAATACCTTTCAGGACCTCATCCTTAAGCTTCTCAATCAAAAGGGTTTTGCATGGCAGGTGTTTCAGGGGAAGCACTATAGCTTCATAAATGTGCTGAAGTTAAGTCTTGTATTATTTCTTTTAGTCCCAGCTAGACCTGGTTGGCACCATAGTACATCACAGCTTGTTTTTTTTTTTTTTTTTTAAATCAGCTGTGTACTGATTTCAGCAGGTGATACATTACCAGTGATTGGGCTATAGCTAGTTTAGGGACAGTAGATAATGTGTGCTATGAGCTGGACAGTGGATGAAGAGGTAGAGGAGGTTTTATAGGTCAGTGAATGATTTGGCTTCAGATGCAAGCTGCAGGGTATTTTTTATTGAAGGTTAAGTAACAGGTTAGCCATCTCTGGTCATCAGGAGTAGCCAGGCTGGGCTAGATAACATGACTGTTTTATGGCTATAATACTTTCAAGGGCAAGGAATATTGTTTTCTACAACTAATGTCTCTCTTTTAAATATGGTGGGATAACGAAGTCTGAAGCAGAGATGGATGGTGATAATGGCAGAAGCGGTGGAGCTGTTCTGAGACATGCCAGTCAATGAAGCCTCTACACTGAATTTGTCCAGTAAGCCTGGTAGGAAAAGGTGCGTTCAGGCAGTAAGGAAGACTCTGGTTGCAAGAAGGAATAGAACTCAGAAACTGGCAGTTGGTGTTACTGGGGTACTACTGCCAGTGGAGTAGATTTGGATACGGTGTCAGGTAAAGATATTGTGTCAGGATTAGATAATGGCAATGCAGAGGGCTCAGGTCCTGGGGGTGAGAGCTGTGGGGGAAAAGAGTATAGACCAAGCATGTTGAGCTGATGAGGTTGCAGGTGGTGGGGTTTATTGGTATCTCTTGGGGAGTCCAGGCTTGGACAGGTGGGATGCATTACAGCATGATGTGGTTTCTGATTCTGGAATGCAATCAGTTGACTGATTAGCTACACAGACTTTGTTGAGCACTCAAGGGAGTGTCTTCCTGACCCCACATATTCCTACATCTTTTAAAGAGAAGATCTGGAAGGATGAATATGTCAGTGTATTTGAGTTAATTGTTGCAAAGGATTACAGTGTTTCATGGGATCCATTATGGTGAATAACAAGGATCTTATGGTGGCTTTAGGGACATTATGGTGGAGGAGGGTAGAAAGGATTATCTACGACTTGAGAGAACTGGGTACTTGGGTTTGTGTACTGTATGGCAGTTTGCTTGGAGAAGTATAGCTCACAAGCATTACTGATTTTGGCTTACTTTCTCATGAATTAAGAGGTTCAATGCTTATAGGCAAGGAATGTGTGGATGTGGTATGGTCAACAGTTTTGTAAGTGGAAAGCCGTGGATCAGTCGTTGAGATGGGAAGTGAGGCATCTTGATCACTGGCTTGCCACAATGATGGATAGTTTTGGAGACTCCTCACAGATGAGTAAGCTGGGGGGACAGGGGAAGTGTGTTGGGCATTTAATGTGGGGCAGTGCACTAGGGCAGCATGCAGATTTCTCCATACTTGTTTGACTTATGCTGCTGGGCACTGACCTTTGGGAAGGGAATTTGAGCCACGGGGGTTCCTTTTTGATGGATACTGAGTCCTTCCCCTCCTCAGTTCATGGTCTGCATGGTTTAGAGACAGGGGCATTTTTCAGGGCCAGAGAGGCAGTATGCCCTTTCGAGGGCAGAGGGGTAAACTGACTTTCCCATTCACCTGTTAAGATGCAGATATTACTCCAAATGTAACTCACTTTCAGGATTCTGAAGTTGATGATGAATTGATTTCAGGGTTTTCAGTGGAATTTGTTATTAAGTCAGGGGAGTTGTGGGGATAGCTTAGTTTGCAAGAATTCAGTGAAGGAGAATGAACTGGTATTGCAAAATTTGGTTGAGAAAGAGTTGCATGCAAGGTTTCGCCATTGAGGTTGGTGCCTAGGAAGGCTCCAGGGGAATTTAGGTTGATTCATCATTTATCTTTCCTGGAAGGGAATTGGTCAATGATTGTATCTGCAGGGATGATGCAAAGGTTAGATACACCTCCTTGGATGATGCAGTGGCAAAAATTAAAGGGTTTAAGGCTTCATGGTAAGTAAAGGTTGACACAGAATTTGCATTTTTCTTGCTGACCAATCGAGAAGATGAATGGCCATTGATGGGTATATTCATAAATGATAAATTCTATTTTGACATGGCTGTGCACATGAGTTATTCTGTGGCTTGTGCCACTTTTAAGAAGTTTAGCTCGGCATACCTCTCAAGTGTACCTCATTATGAGGAATGTACCTCATTTGTGGTCTTAAAAAGCACTTCATTTGACATGGCAGCAAAGGATGGGTTTTCAGAAAGCTGTGCACTATTTGGACAATTTTCTGCTAGTGGGCGAAGGTCTCAAGGGGGCTGCAAAAGGTATGCAGGCATTCCTGTAAATGTGTAAAGAGTTGTGTGCTCCATTGGTGAAACAGAAGTTGGAAGGTCTCGCCAAGGCATTATGTTTCTTGGGTTTGATGGTGGGCAGGGTTTGTTTTGTCTTTCATTAGAGAATATAGAGCAGCTGATAGGGAGGTTTGCATGGGTGATGTCTAAAGACAAAGTGTGGATCAGGGATGTTATGGAGCTGTTGGGGCTGTTGAACTTCACATGTTTGGCAATTAGTACCAGTCATAGCTTTTGCAGATTGCTGGGATTCCTTTTGAAAAGGGAAAGAAGCAAGCATCATTGGGTAAGGGTTAGCAAGCCAGTGATGACAGATTTGGAACTCTGGCTTTCCTTCTTGGACCACTTCAAGGGTATTTCAATTTGCAGGAAGACTGGGTCAATCAAGGGCAAATACAGCTCTTTACAGATGCTGTGGGGGAAATAGGGATGGGACGTTCTTTGACAGGAAATGGTTTACAGCTCATTGGCCGGAGGATTGGGAGGATGAGTGGAAGAAAGATGTGGCTTTTTTGGAATTGATGCCTATTTGGGTGACTTCAGTGGTTTGGCAAGATTGTTTGTGTGGCAGAAAGGTTGTTTTTAATTCAGACAATTTAGTAGTGGTGGCTAAATCCATGTTACTTTTGTTAGTTTTATGTAATTTGGTGTTGCAAAGTTTGTTGATAAATGTTTCTGTTTCAGGTGTACACTTGCTGGGTGTTAGAAATGTGATTGCTGACAGTCTTTCTCACTTTCAGTTTTGCAGATTTTAACAGTTTGCCCCAGAAGTGCAAGGCAGTCATGTTGCTGGAGGAGGAGGAGTGGTGAATTGGTCTGAAGTGATGGGATGGCTGATTCTGCAGTCAGGGGTGGAATCGACAAAGAAGGCCTATAGCTGGGCATTAACTGAGTTTGATGTGTTTGTACTACAGGTGCCCGAGGTGGAGAGAGCTTGGTCAGTCAAGTTATTGTAGCAGCACTTATCTCAGGCTTGGATGAAGGGGAGAGTGCTTCAGTCAGTTAGGGTGGATTTGCTGCCATTAGCATATTTGCACCGGCAGTTGACTTGCATGATTTGATGAAGTCATGTATAATAGCTCTGATGCTGAAAGGCTGGGGTGAGATTAATGGCAGGAAGGTTAATAGGCATTTGACAATGTCAAGGCAGACCCTGCGGGTGTTGCTGAAACGCTTGCAGCTACTGACAGGGAATTCAGTAGATTTTAACCTGTGGGTCACTTTACCCCTGTGAATACATAGTAGAGCATTTAAGGTAAAGGAATTGTTGGGTTAATTGGTGTGGCAGGATGTGGTTGTATTTCCTTTATTAGTGGAGCTATGGTTGCACAGTTCAAAGAACTGAACAGGAGGGCAAGGGTATGAAAGTTGTTTTGCTGGTGCATAAGGATAAGTCCATATGTCCTGTGCAATGGGTGAGGAGGTAACAATTATTGCATGGGGGGGGCTGCAGGATTTAGTTTTTCACTCGCGGGGTGGACAAGTGATAGGGTACAATCAGTTTTAGTGTCTGATATGGAAGGCATTTCAATGTGTATGCCTTCAGGGTGAGAGGCTTTTTACACCTTTTTTTCATATTGGTAGTGCATTCAATCAGGGGACGGCAGATCATTTGAGTGATAAAGAGGGCAGGCATTGTTCATCTGGGCTTTTCTGACTTACATTAGATAAGTGCAGTTGTCTGGTGTGTTAAAATCTTTTTTTTTTTTTTTTAGCTAAATAGAGATCATGTTGTATCTTTCCTATGTTTATTGGGCTGTGAAGTGGGCCATGATTAGGAGAGCTGGGGCTGCAGTGATATGGGTGGAGAGTGGTTTGGCATGGTATTAGGGGAGTCAGGTAGCATCAGCTAGAGGATGAGTTTGCAGACATATGTCATCGGACTGGGATCCCACATACTTTAGTGGTTCATTTAGCAAGTAATGATTTGGGAGTTATTCCAGAACGGCAGTTAGTGTTTAAGATATTGAGGGACTTGCAAGTTTAAGTGGTAGGTTTCCTTCAATGATTATCATGTGGTCAGAAATTGTACATGTCTGGTTTGGAGGAACATGGACAATTTTGTGGGTATTGAGGGCTTTGTTAACCTCAGGCTTTTGAGGCATTTGAAGCATTTGGGTATTGCGACTATTGAACATAGGGACTTTCACGATCGGGATCCAGTGTGGGTTTTTGAAGGATGGTATACACTGAGGTCAGCTGGGTTTGGATCTTTTCAGTGCACACTTGCCATTATTTTTGGAAACTTTGGTGGATGTGTTGTAGTATTTTTGAGAACAGCCTAGGTTAGATGGGAGGACAGAGAAGAGGAACTCAGATGGCCCTCTTCTGTTCCCCCTCTGGTGTTCAAGGTGGTTGAGCGGTGTCACAGTACTTCAGGTGTGAGGTTTGAGTAAGCAAGTGGTTGGGTAACACTGCTTACATTGTGTGGGGCAGAGGTAAGTGGGAGAAGCTGCCTACTGTAATTTGTCTGCTTGAAGTATGTATTATATTTCTGTGGTTAATAAATTCTGTGATTAATAAATTCTTGGTTTAATAAATTCAGTGATTAATAAATTCTGTGATTAATAATTGTTAAGTATTGATTAGTAAAGGTTGCCTTATGGATGGCAGTGTGTGTGGCTTCTTTGAGGGTTCTGGAAAATTCGTATATGTAAGGCAGCTATTGCTTGCTCTGCATCTGAGCTGATGTAAAGCACTGACATAGTGTTGGAGTAAAAGAGGCCACTGGGTTTCAGCATTATTAATTGCTATGTTATAATCAAGGAACAATAAAATGTATTTATTTTATTTTATTTACTTAACATCTGTTTATTGGGAGTGTCCAACTGGGACAGACTCCTTTTCCAGAGGAGCCCCGGGGAGAAAAGCTCCATAGAAAATTACAGAAATCTACAGACATGAGAAAATCACAAACAGAATACATTTATATTGGATAACATTGAGTAACTTAGGACATAACATGAAAAGGAAGAATATGTTTCATCACAAGATAATGTCACACATCAAGATATCTTGTGAGGTATGCTATAAATCTGACTGCCATATGCTGCTGGTAATATTGTATAACAAAACTCACTCATAAGTATGTCATGCCTAGTATAAACGTGATCCACAGTGTAGAAATTAATGTATTTCATTTCTGTCTGTTGAAATCTGAGAAAAAAAATTTACATCCAAGGACCCATCACTTTTGTGATTAAAAAAATGTTATATATATATATATATATATATATATATATATATATATATATATATATATAGATATATATATATATGTATATATATATATATATATATATATATATATATATATATATATATATATATATATATAAAGATTAAACATGTAATTAACCTGCTGTGTTATTAGCAGATACTATTTCCATACCAGAAGCATAACATAGAGGTCACATTATTTACTTGGCTATTCAAAGGTTTACCCTTGCTGGCCTTTGACACAGAGACCAAACAATTACTCATCATATAGTTAAGATATTGATTGCTTAGCTATCATGTTTACTTCTCACTTACTTCTCAAAACCTATGCAATATAAAGATATGTTACAGCATAGTTGATGATGCTGGACATTTCTTTTTATTTTATTTAGTGATTCTTTTATTTTGAGGTGCTGATGTAGGTAGTCTGTGAGAAAAAATGTAAGCATTTAGAGAATGATGCTTAGAATCCCCTAACCTTTTAGCTGAAAACTGTTTGAGGTCTGTGTATGAGTCATGTGATGTTTACTTTTTTAAAATGAGCAATAATTTGATATCCATGATCCCTCAGTGTGTTTTATTTCTTAAGTCGCATAGGCAATACAGCTGTGAACAAAATCACTCAGGCACACTATACACATGTCAGTTATACGATGTGTAAAACAGATCAATTAGTCATTCTTTAAAAAAGTATGAAACTGAATATTACTTATGTTAAAGGGATATAGGCATTTATGACAGATGCATGGAGTCTTTTAAGGCAATGTAGAATCAGGAAGCTTACATAGACATAAAACACACCACTCTAAGAAAGAGACACATTAAAGAATAAGTGAACATTTTGATTTTTAAAACAAGATTAAATATTAAAATAAAACTACTAGAAGTTATTGTATTAAACAAATGGGATATTTATTTAAAAAAGCATAAGATGAAGCAAAGCAGGCATAAACTAAGTTGTACTACATGTGAGATATAGCTGCATTGAAAAAGTAATATTATATCTGATTTTCAGCTAGAAAAATCTACAAGGAGATTTTGCATTCATAAGCTTGGTAATGTGATCACATGTTAAAGCATATGTATACATGAACCTCACGCACTGTGTTCTCTTTAGTGTTTCTGTTTCTGAGCCGAGTTTGGAAATATGGTGTGCGCAAGATAATAACTGGAGTTCATTGGTCATTTTTTTTTAAATCATTAGCACTTTATTGTGCTCTGTTTTCATTAGCTAACAAGGTGTTAACTTGCATAATTATTGTTTATAGTGTAAGACTCTGTCACAATCATAAATGTAACAATTCAATAAATCAAGCAGAGGTGCTTATTTAGATTGATACAGCTCACTTCTGTTCCGTGGCTCACCATCAAATGTCTGTGGTAATAGCCAGCAGCAGGTACCAACACCTGATCCATATATTGACGTAGTGTTTCACCAGTGTTGTATAAAACAATATGATGCCATTTATGACAGTGTCCAATAATATTTAAGACATAGATCATTTCTGTTGCACATAAATGCTGATTTACACTTATTTATGTATATTTATTATCATTATTATTTTAGTGTTGTGTTTAAAGTCATTATGTTTTGCTTCCCTAAATAAGCCACTTATGATTCTGTCTGTAGTTGTCTACAACTGGATGGCTAAGCTCTGTGTATGAATCAGCATCACGTGAGTCTCTGCTGACTTAGCTGTCCTTCCCATGCCTGTTATGCAGCATGTAAACCAAAGGAGTAAGTAATGCATGGATCGCATCATACAAAGCAATTCAGAAGGAGGCAGTGCTGTTTCTATAGAGCAATTTTGTCTTGTTTCTTTTGGAGTATTTTTGGAGTATTGTTCCATTTTAATGTATTTTCCTGTGACACTTCTTATATTGTAGCTGTCTGCTCACTGAGTGGCTATTTCTGAAGAAAAACATTATAAAATAAGCTACAGTGATAATGCATCAGTGAGCTTATGAGGCCAGTGATGCAAATATACCATTTAAGTGTTTGTGCACTTTCATGCAAAACAGTAGTGAATGTTAAATTATTTTTATTTTTAATCTAACTCTTCTCTTAAGTACTTACAGATATTAGCTCTAGCATAAGAAATGTATGATTACCAGTCAAGTGGTAGTTTGATTATCCCTTTTTTATGTAACTTTTTGAGATTTCAGATCAGTAAGTTTCAGCACTGTTGTATCGCTTGAGGTATTAAATTACGCCGAGTGCTTATGAAGCCCTAATTTTCTTGTTATATATGTGAAGTAGCATATTTGTTTCCATCTATCCATACATCCAGTAGTGTAGCTAGGGTGGGGTATGAGAGGCAACTGCCCCAGGTGCAAAGTGTTGGGGGACATGACTAACTGATCCCAATCTTTCATTAATGCAATACTGGCTTTTAAAAGCTGGTTTTGCATTTGTGGTCAAACCTAAGCACTGTAGCACCCCATATGTGGTCTAAACTGTAGCACCTGCTTGCTACATTGTAGCAAGCAGTTTGTTACAGTTTAAATGTAAAAAGAAAATCTTTTTTTTGTTTGAACTAAAACCTGAGCACTGTAGCACTCCATGCAAGCTAGGTATAAACTGTTTGTAGCAAGTAGTTTGCTATAGTTTTAGAATAAGATTTTTTTAAGTAAGACATGAGCATCTTAGCACTCCATGCAGGAAAGGTATAAACTGTAGTAACTGCTGGGGGTAGGGCACAGAAACGGGACCTGAATGGCTAGGGCAGGGGGTGACATGCATCTAGTCACCTGGTTGGTGTACCAGTAAAAGGAATGTTAATTTTTTTTTCCATCAAGAGAAGAGCTGAGGGGGCGTAGTTTCACAATACTGGCCCAGGGCATTAGTTGAACCAGCTATGCTTCTGCATCCATCCATTCACCCATCCATTCATTTAGTTTTTCCTGTTAAGGATTGTAGTGGTAATAAATGGGGCAGGGTGCACCACAATTCCACCCTTCTAACAAAAGTGTCATGCTCATACTGTAAGATCCCCAGGTGAAAACATGCATGCTAAGAAACAAAAGCCTCCTACTTGTAGCCTTAACTACATACTCCTCCCATAGGAGCTGGCCCAGAGGCATCTTCACAAGGTGCTCAAACTGTCTCAACTGACTCCGCAACACACAGGCAAATAGTGTCTGTACTCCAGGATCACAGACAGTGAGTTCAACTTTTCAACAAAGAAATCCGATTTCTGTCAGTTTTACCTGTGATTTCTTCCCTCTCGTTACTACCCAAAGTTCAAGATCATAGGTCAGAATCAGGGCACAGACTGACCAGTAAATGGGAAGTTTTTGCCTATGAGTAAGTTCTCACTCGAGTACCACAGTCCAGTATAATGCCTGCACTATTGTTACCATTGAACCTATTCACTTATCAGTCTAACAACTTCCTATCCATTCAGTCAAAAACAAGACTCTTAAGATATGTGCAATTCTTACAATCCCCCATTGGAGATAGCTGCTTCCATGACCTCTCATGGCTCTGATGCCATGGTACAGTTTTTCATACCAGCCACTCCACACTCAGCAGGAAACTGCTCAAGCATGTACTGAAGATCACAGTCACTTGTAGGAAAAGGATGGCTTCAGACTTGGCTTGGAGAAGAGTTTCAAAATGGATGAAAATGCAAGGTCTGTGGAATTCAAAGGACAAGCAAATGCATATAAATGTCAAAGGAATATTGGCAGTAATCTAGGTTTTGAAAGTGTTAAATCATTTCCAGTCTCCGGGACCTTTGCAAGTTATCACAGACAATACCATAGTGATGAGGTACATAGACAAGGGGGTACCAGACTTTGGAGACATGCTATGATTTATTGCCTGGGAGGTAGCAACTCAGCTCAGTTTGACTTTTCAGGCTTCATACATTCTGTCAGAGCAAAACATTGTTGCAGACAAGCAGGGCTAGGACAGACTGTCATGAATGGAACCTATAAGTAAGGGGATTATTCCAGGAATTGATCTTACTGAGGGAAACACATCAAAAGGATCTTATGTCCTTTCAAAACAGACAGTTAAAAAATTATGTTCCTGGATTCCATACAAATAGGACTGGAAAACAAAGGTGTTTCCATTCCCATGGATATGAATGTTCCTGTATTCTTTTCCATCATTTCCCGTGATTCACAGAGCCCTAATAAGATTCTAAAAGACTCATCGATGTTTGTGGTGGTGATTCCCTTTTGGCCAAGGCAGCATTGGTTCTCCCTTTTTCTCAAATTAGCCAAGAGTGATTACCACAATCTTCTCCACAGATTGGACTTGCTCACACAAGCTAGGGGTTGTTTGATATACCCCAGCCTGAAAACACTGCAACTGACAGCCTGGATGATAGAGTTTTGATACATTTCACATACCTTTTTTTGAGGAAGTGCAGTATGTGATAAATGTGGCAAAAAAATGAAAACTGCTACTAGAAAATCATATGTGTAAGTGGAAAAGATGTTGTAGTTGGTGCCATTCTAAGAACAAGGATTATCAAGGCCTGACTGCCTCTGGTTCTAGATTATTTGTGTGAGTTATTATACTCTGGACTTTCTTACTCATCTATCAAAGTTTATGTTTAGCCCAAGTCTGCTTTTCTGCCTTCAGATCTCTCCCTTTCTTCCTGTCTTCAAATCAAGCAGTTACTGAAAAGGATTTTACATCTGAGTCCACCTAGAAAACAGGTGGTTGTTTATTTGAATCATAACTTTGTGTTTAAAAATATCGCACTTCTTCCATTCCAACTAGCTCAACAGGCTGGCATGAGGTTCTTAAAAATGAAAATTGTACCACTCTGCTCTGACATTTAAAAGAAGAGTATCTGAGTTGCAAATTCTTATAGTGAGCCAACCCTACCTCATTTCCAATTAGGACAGGATTTCTATGAAAACTAACCCTTCGTTCTTGCCTTAATTGGTTCAGAGGTTACTTTAAGTCAGACTATTAATCTCCCTGTATTCTTCCCAGAACCTAAAAACAATGGAGAATGAATGTATCATACTTTGGATGTCAACAGGCAGGTCAGATACCAGTTGGACAGAGCTAAATCCTACAGAGGAGCCAATCAGTTGTTTCTCATGCTAATTTTTTTCTGGTGTGCTCACCATAAGAAGCCACTTCCAGCTAGGGTTAGTTCACATTTTATCAGAGATTTGGCTTCATCTGTGGCTTTTTGGAAAGAATTGGACTCTACAAGTATTCTTGAAGGAGCAACTTGGTCCTCGGTGCATACATTTACAAAGCACTACAAACTAGATTCTTTTTCATGTGCAGCAGGTGCTCCTGGATGCTTGAATTCATTCCTCCTTCCCGTATCTTGATAAACTATAATAATGGTAATCAATCCATATAAGTTAGGCAACTGCATCAGTGATCTTAATGTACAACATAGTACAGTTGTATACGTAAACATACCACAGCACTATATGTTCTAAATGATCATCGTTGCAGTAACTGACCCTTTCAACCAGTCCTCTTTTCTGTTTTCTTTTTTGTATATATTGCCAGGGTGTGGATGCATACACCGTTGTGTAAATAGTTACATTAGATGTTATTTCCTTGTATTCATAAGATCATAGGTCATTTAAAGCCAGCCATTTCAACCCAATGTAATCCCATAGCAATGCTGGTCAATACCCAAAACTGCATTTAGTGATGACTGCCCATGTCCAGGAGGGTTGTGGGCTCTATCCATGGTAAGAATTTATGGTGTCTCATCCACTTGTCCAGGTTCCTCTTGAACAGTGTCATAGAGGTGCTCTGTTTCACATGAACTGGCAGCCTGTTCCAAAGATGTGACAGTATCTGTCCCTCCAGCATATCCTTTTTAAGTTGCAGGCCATATTTAGGTCCCTGGAATGGGTAGCCCTAGTTCCATTTGATTTATAGATATGTAGCAAGTTCATTAGGTTTGAGTCTTGGATTGCTCTGTAGGACAAGTATAAATCTCCCCTAATAAGTCTATACAATACAGAGTATAGTGACAGGGACTTTAGTCCGTCTGTGTAAGGCATATGCTGTAGCCCCTTGATCTTCTTTGTTAGAAACCTCTGAGGTCTCTCTAATTGCTGTAGGTGTTTAGTACGGTACATGACAAATGGGGCATTATACTCAATTATGGGCCAGAAAAGTGCCGAGTATGGGGGGAGGTTATAATTTCTTTTGCTGTTGAGGTGATGTCTTTACTAATCAAGTGTGCTACATGAAAGGTTTTCTTTACTACAGTAGACACATGGTGGTCAAAGTTAAGGTTGCAGTCAACTTGTGATCCCAGGTCTCTTACCAATCCATGGGTACCTAGGGTTTTGTTGTTGATTTGATGATGTGACAGGACATTGCTTGTGCTGAAGGGAATGATGATGCATTTCTTTGCATTCAGTTTGAGACCATGACTAATACCACAGTCGTTGGTATGTGTGAGACCATCCTGGAGTATAGTGACATAATTCAGGGATTCAATAATTGCACCTAGTTTGCAGTTGTCTGCAAACTTAGTCATCCACAACCCCTTAATTTTGACCTGAATTTCTGAGAAGTATATACCAAACATTAGGCGGCCCAGCACTGACCACTGTGGCACCCCACTAGTAACAGGTCTGCTGGTTAATGTGAAGTCACCTACTTTGATGGTGTGTGTCTGGTTTGTGAGCCATTTGGCGACCCATCTTACAACAAAGGGGTTTACATTCAGTTTGCTAAGATTTTTGGTAATGCCTGAATGTGGGATTGTGTCGGAAGCCTTTTTCAGGTCGAGGTATGCCGTGTGCACAGATTTGCCCTCATCAGTGGCCTTAGTCTTATTTTCAAACAAATCTACCTGATTTAACAGGCAGGATCTGTCCTAGATGAAGCCAAATTGAGTAGGATCCAGGGTTTGGAGGTCACCTATGTCTTTATTTATGAGGTCCATAAAGATATGTTCTATGGCCTTACAGATGAGGCTGGTCAGGCTTATGGGTCTGTAATTCCCCAGGTCTGTTGCTAGGCCACCTTTGTGGAGGAGAATAACTGTTGCTTTTCTCCATTCCACAGAAACAAAGCCTGTGGTTAGGCTACAATTGAAAAGGGTACTGAGTGGTGATGCTAGTTCATATTTTAGCCTGTGTAGAAGACAGCCTGGGATGTTGTCTGGTCCCATAGAGGCTGTTTTTTTTGCCTTAGACAAGGCTTTAAGGGCCTGCTCTTCAGATATGTAGGGTGGGTGAGGATGTTTGGGTGAAGGTTTATTGTAGTCAAGAGGGGATAATGTTGTGAAATTTACATCAAACCTATCCCCTAGCAGGTTTGCTATCTCTGTGGGGTTAGTGTGTGTGATACCATTGGCCACTAGTTCTGCACATGCTTGGATCCTACCCTTTCGGTTATGTACATATCTGTAAAAGGCCTTATGGTTATCCTTGGCTGTACTTGCTAAGTTTCTCTCAAAGGAGCCCTTGGAGGATTTGACAAGTTGTCGTATTTGCCTGTTGAGACTGAGCAGGGTGCCAATTATTGAAATCAAACATTTTTTGTTTATACTGTGACATCATTCTAGGTTTATACTGTGGCATCATTCTAGGTGAGGGTAGTATGCTGCTCAAGGGTAGAGACATACATGCCTGGGACACATACTTAAAGAACTCAACCATTTCTCTCTTGATATAGTCCAGTGAGGAACATCTCAGGTCATTCACACTAACATGAACCATGACAGACTCATAACAGTACTTAATGCTGAGAGACCTGAATGCATGCATGATCTGACAAATCCTAGCACCAGACAGGCAGTTGACCGTGACTTTCTCCTTGTCCAGCCTGGTGAGTGAGCCATCCATGTGTCTGACTACTGAGTCTCCAATGAGAAGACAATTATTTTTTTGAGTGATATATCTTAATGGCTTGGTGGGTGAGACTCTGGTGTTGCTATGTGTCGGTGGTGTAGTGGGGGCTGTGTTAGTTGTAGTAGTCTTGTGTTTTGGAAGTTTCTGGTGTTTCAGTAAGTTTTTCAAGAGAATCTCCACGTATGTGAATTTACATGTTTAATGCATACCATGTGTATGAGCAGTGGTATTTGTATGGGTAGTGGCACTATGAGCATATGTAGTGGTGGGTGAGTTGACAACCTTCTCCATGTTACTGTTTTGAGTGAGAAAGAGCATAGAGTCTAGATTCTTGGTGTAAGTACTCTGTACTAGACTGTGTTATTAGTACAGGGTTGTCTGCGTATATGAGGTAATTGCTACACTGCTTCAAGAGTCTCAAGTCAACAAGGGTGGCTGGAGAAACAAGGGTAGTTCACCTGTCCATAATGCTAGGTTGAAGACTGTTGTCACTAGGGGTGGTTATTCAGAACTGATTAGTGGATGAATACTTCTGCTTGGGTTTTAGGGAAAATTTGTTGAATTTAACTGTCTGGGTTTTGCGCACAACTGCGCGGCAGTGTGAGGTGCTACATGATGTATAAACAAGCAGAAACCTGCTCAAATGCAGGGCCTAAACACCAGAAGCTAAAAACTTTAGGAAAACTTCAAAAAGATTCAAAAGGACCAATGACGATGCTTATTCCAAGCCCTACACTGGTTTCCCTTTACCAGAGAGGTCCCAATCAGTACAATTGTCTCACAAAAGTGCAGATATGCCCCTTCCAATCCAAGATGGCCTAGAAAATATGTTCAGAACAATAAACCACTACAAATAGTTCCAGAAGCAACAAGCCTGTATCTGGACTATGCTACAGCTACTAGCTACCTTACTTTCAGTGGGAAAACACTAGGGAATGTTTAAAACAGCAGAAAAATAGCAGTGAGACACTAAAAATAAAACAGCAGAAAATCAGCAAGGAGGCTCTAAAGAATGTTTTAAATAGTTAACAGATCAGTTATTTAACCACTGCTTTGCAGGAAAACCAGAACAAACAGAACTAATAGCTTAAAACAGTGAAAAATACCAGTAAATACTTAATAAACAGTGAAACTAACAAGAAAGCTTTGTAAACAGTGAAAACAGCAATAAAATTTGATTTAACGGGCACACTAGATTAGACAATTGCAGTACAGCAGTATAGTTTAGTACACAGTAAATAAATACAGTATAAAAGTAGGCACCAAGCAATGAAAAAGTGCAGTAAATCGTATAAATAAGCAGAATAAAAGGGCAACTTATGCTTTTTGGAAGCTCAGAAGTATCTAGTCATCTGGTATCTTAGCTCAGAGTTGTGGCTGGTAGCCCACCTCAGTTCAACTTGGTACAAGCAAGCAGAAACCTGCTTAAATGCAGGGCCTAAATACCAGAAGCTAAAAACTTGAAAAATAAAATGTAAAAAGATTCAAAAGGACCAATGAGGATGCTTATTTCAAGCCCTAGACTGGCCTCCCTTTACCAGACGGTCACAGTCAGCACAATTCTCTCACAAAGGTGCAGATAGGCCCCTGGAAAACATGCTCAGAACAAACAAGCCACCTCAGTGCAGCTCGGTACAAACAAGCCTTTCATTCCTTTTAAGTTGATAGCTTCCCTTCTTGGGCCAGGAAAGCTCTGAAGTATTTGGTGCTCTGTCTTATATATGGATTTTTGCTTAAGCTACAGGCAATTAGAACAAGTGGAAGATGCCCTTAAGCTTCAAAAAGCTGGCTGGGCAATCATATCCCTAACAGGATAAAGTGATAAGTTTAATTGATAAAGTGGAATGTAAGCTTAGAATGGTTAGAATATGTCACCATTACAAAAGGCAGAGTTCTAAAGACTGGTCTAGGAAGGAGGATATTTATTTTGTTACAAGATATTTTCCTATATGGAGATGCTTTCTCATATTCTATGGGAACATTAGTATATTGTTAATTCTGATGTTAACTTTCTACAACTGCATCTTAAAACATCCTACAGTAATTCCCCTAGCATTTCAGATTGTAGTGTGCTTAGTATAATTTGGGGGAGTGCTATGATGTAAACACAAATAAGTGCAAGTGGTGCTCAGTGTGTCCATATAAGGATAATTGTCAGGTCCTCTTTATTAATGGAATATATCTGAAAAATGTATGTGAATGAGAATGGTTACAAAGAGACAGTTGTAAATGGTATTTATTATTTGTCTATGTGTGTTGTGTTATTTTGTCCAAAAGAATGTATGCAGGGATTAGAAGACGTACAGGACAATAATGAAAGATTCCACAAATGTATGTGAAAAAGCAGATATATAATAACAGCTTTAGTGCTTAACTTATGACATATCTGCTTTTTTCTCATAAACTTGTTGATTATTTTATCGGTTATCTGCACGTCTTCTGATTTATAAGTAGCTTCTTTTGGTTCATATTCTGTTTTTTTTTTTCTGCTCCTTGCAGGTTTTAGGAATTTGTTATTTTGGCCAAACCGGGAGGCAAGTAAGGAAACACATATGAAAACACATAAAAAGACATTTTGTCACAATTAATCCAATAGCTGTGCATTTTAAGAAGCATAACAATGATCAGAACTTTCTTAGGTATTTTATTCTTTATCTTTGTCAGATTCCTGAGCTTTGTTTAAATGTGTCAGGTTTGTTATTAAAAAAGGAATCATGATACACAAATAATGAACTGGTTATGAACCATTCACTGTAATTATTGTTTATTTCTGTTTTGTATGTGTATGTGCTTTCTAAGTACACAAATTTATGTTTTATTGTGTGTACTCTTCTGGAATGTTTACAGTTGAGTGGTCCTTTAATGTTTCAAGGTGGTTAAGCTGTTTTAAAAAAAATCTCTGGTTTTTAGTTTTTATGTATAAAATATTGGCATTATTTGAATTGGAACCATTGAAGGCATATGAGTTCCTATTTTTTTTTTTTTTTTTTTTTTTTTTGTGGTAGGATAATAAAAGAGGAATTTTAGAGCTGAATTTGGGCAGTCTGAAGTCTTTTAAAAAAGGGTATGATTGGTATCCTGCCCACAAAAGTCTCAAACAGAAGAGGAGGGAAGACATACCCTTGGTGTATAACTGTTACAGCACTTTTCATAAAACGTTCCAAGGTACATGGTTATATGTATTTTTCACGTGCAGTTCTAGCAAACTCCTAGAATTCCTCCAAAATCTGCATTTGCTTCCACTTTAGTTAGATTTTCTTTATAGTGCAGCAATAAACTCTATAGAGGACACCAGACGACTGTCACTGATAAGTATATTTGCTCTTTGATCTGTATGCTTAAATGTTCTTAGGTGTATACTACACATACAGTCAAAAAGACCATTGAAAAGCCTAGCCAGCTAACTTCAGAAATAATTGAAAGATTTAGGCTGATGCCATGCTATATACACCAGGGGTGAATTTACAATTGCCTATTCAATCTTTCAGAATAGCTTTTGAATACAGCCATTAAGATGTTGATTTGTTTGACATTTAGATTAAGCTTATTTCATAAGTCATCTAGAGCCATGGTTTACACTGTTGAGTGGCTAGCCCTGTGACACATGGTCTCCTATCTTGAGGATACTGCGCAATGCAGTAGATGCCCAAAGCAATTGGTCTGTATAGCTTCTCTCCCTATAAAGCACAATCCATAATATGTGTTGCTGCCCACAACTCTATTCTTGTGTGACCTTGAGATGGAAACAATCAAGTGTGGTTTTGGGAAGTGGGGGTAACCCCACAAAGAGAACATGAAAACTCTATACAGGCATTGGTTGGAGGTCAAGATAAAACCTTGTACCTTGTGCATAGGAGGCAAAGACCTGAACCATTATGCCACCTAGACTCTCAGTAAGTAGGGAATCTATTGGGTCAGGAATCTGATATCTCAACATGTTCTATTTACATGTCAATGAAGGTAAAGGTCTTCTGTGTGGATGTTCATAATACTATTTGTTTGGGGTCTTTTATGGCTCATAAGGCCTGGCACTTTTAAGCTATTAATGTAGCTTAGTGAATTTAAACCGATTAAATAATATACTTTGAGTGGTACATGCTAAAATGTTTGTTGTATTGTGTGAAGGGTCATGTGAGAAGTGTATAGAGGGGGATTACGACTTGCATAATTCTGAAGGATATGCACTTGGAAAATAACTAAGTTAGAAAGATGTTCTGACTATAACTGACACATGATGATAAAAATGTATCTCACTGTTGATAAAGGTATACAGATCCCTAGTGACTGAAGTAATTTAAGGGGATTGTTTCTGATATGGTATGAAGTGAGGAATTATTTCTTGCTGAATTAAAGCCTACTGTATTTTTGCATAAAATTTAAGATCATGGTAAGTGCACCAGGTATTACTCCAGTTAAGCTCTTATTACAGAAAGTGTATATCTTTATGGGAGCATATAATAGCACCCAGGCGTCATATTTTGACTAACGCCCTAACACAACATAGAAAGGACAATAATGAAAAGCATAATTTCAAGTTCAAAGTTTTAAAAGTAGTGGCCAAAAGTATAAGATCTGGTGATATAACTAATAAGTTAGATGTTGCTGAGTTTAAATGGATAGTTAGATTAAATGCTGATAAGTTGCCTGGTCTAAATACCACTGTTACTATTAAACCACTTTTAGAGTTTAGACAGAAACAATACCATTAATGTTAAATTTTTTTTTTAAAAATGTTTACTATTACTATATAAAAAAAATGTTTACTATTTCTTTATTAATGTATATCTTATGATGCCTTTATTGAAGCTTCATAGAAGTCTGTGGAATTTCTTTTATGCAAAGCTTTACAAGTCTCTATATCCTTAAAATAATGATGTTTCCTTTAAGGGTAATATAACCTTATTGGTTTTTAATTGCTTTTTAAATTGTTTCATTGTGTTTTCGTTATAGGTTGGTTGTGTCATGTGGTCATTGGTTCTTACTATAAGAATTGTAAATTTTATTCATTAATGTATTATATAACACTGAGGAAGGGTCTTTTTCCCGAAAGCTTTGTTACTTTTTAATAAAAAGTGAGTTTTTCATCTCTTTCCTGTTTGGATAGCATATAATAGCACCCAGTTTGCAGTTATCCGCAAACTTAGTGAGCCATAGTCCATCAACAAATGCCTTAACATGAGAGAAATAGTGAAGGGTAAGAAGTCCATGACAGAGCTTTGGAGAACTGCATTAGTGACTTGCTTTTATGTGGAGGAGGTGCCCATGACTCTTACGATGTGAGTCCTATTAGTGAGCCATTGGGTTAATGTTAAGTTGTGTGGGTTGTTGATAACACCTGCATGGGGATTAGTATCAAGCAACTTAGGGAGTCACGACAAGAAGATTCAATGGCATATGGCCCATATCTATACTTTAACTGACTCTGAAGAAGTCATTGCTAAGGATGAGTGGAGAGGACCAGAGCAGGATCATGGTCCAATAGGGCCCTAGGCAGGGTAATGGATCAGGCCCTCTCTCCCTGCAGCAGCCCCACTCCCTCCCCGGAGCCATTCCAGTGTCTCATTGCTTGACTATTTCTTCCCGTTACCATAATCACTGTTCAGACCTGTCTGCATGCCTACTGTTTTCTTCTTTACTTCTACAATGGTTACAGATATTTGGATTTCATTTAAAACTATTTCAAAGTTTATACACAAACACTAATAGCCATTTGTAAACAAGCCAATACAGTTTCTGAATGAAAACAGACTTAGCATATACAGGGCATATAGAGTAAACTTCTCCACCCTTGAAATGGCATTTAAAACCACATTCAAAGAAAATGCAATGGCCAGTGGTGGATTAAGTTTACCTTTGGGTTGTTTTCAAATCATTAGCTCCCTGCACCCATTTTTAGGACAAGTATACATGCAGGTGTTCTTTGATTCACCTTCGTGATTGTATTAAATTATATTCCTTGCATAATACAGCATCATTTAGATTGTTTGTAGTTTTCAACATTTTTTCCAGTAAGCAATAAAAGAAAATGTATGAACCAATAATGACAAAACATTTCAGAACATTTCAGGCATAAAAGGCCATTCAAACTTTATTACAATCTAGCAATATCAGTCAATATGTACAATCTCTGCAGATGTAAAAGTTATCTGAATAATTCCTTGTTAAAGAGATCTGTAACTAATGAAGATGTTGCTGCTGACAAGTAACTTTACATTTTAGTGTTTCATCTACAAATGCAGTACCTATTGCCCTTGAATAAACTACCTATGTTACATTAAAATGGTAAGCTGGTAATATTGCAATAGGGAATGGATGGCAAACTGACAACATGTTCATAGTTACTAGACATTTCATCCAAAGGAGGACACACTCAGGAGTGCAGCACTCCCATCCCCCATTAATGTGCAACACAGTATCAGCATTCCATGTACATGATGCGTGAGTAGAACCCAAAGCCTTCGACATCAAAGACAAGTATACTATCTATCATGCTAAAAACACTGCTTTCAAATTGTATAGCACAAACACAGACGGACATTTGTTAAAGAAAATAGTTGCACATTGAAAACAGACTTAGCATGAACAATAGTAAACTTCTCTTCCCTTGAAACTCACAATTCCTTGAAAAAATGCATTGAAATTCTTAAGTAGTCTGGTAGGTGGTGTAGAGGATTTAGGCTCTTATCTCTTTTAACCAAGGTAACAGGATTTGAGCCTGAGCAAGTTAATTAACTATCCTGCCATCCCTACTTACAGCATTGCATGTGCGCGCGCACACTCACACACACACACACACACACACACACACACACACACACACACACACACACACACACACACACACACACACGCACACACGCACACATGCACACGCACACACATACACACACACACACATACACACGCACGCACACATTCACACGCACTCACACACATACACATGTGCACACATACAAACACACACACGCACACACACACACACACACACACACACACACACACACACACACACACACACACACACACACACACACACACACACATGCACACACCTTACTGAAGGATGATATGTGCCAGGAATTAATGTCTCATTTAAAGGAACCTGAACCTAAGCAAGTTTAAGTCCTGCATGCAGAATTGAAGAAGCAGCAACAGGAGTGTTTAAAATATGCATGGGTAACGCATGCAGAAAAGCAGCAGGAATGTAAATATGTGTGTCAATGCATGCAGAGTGTGCTCTTAAGGAAGAATACTGTTAACAAAGCATACATATAATTCTAATTTTTTTTTAATTAAAAATTAAATGTTGTGGCAACTCTCCAGCTAGCAGGCCCTTGGCAACTGCCTAGGTCACCTAGTGCTGGATTTGGGTCTGGAGAAGACATACTGCTAACAAAGCCAAATTGGTGTGGATCCAGGAACAGGAGGTTCCCAATAATATCGTTAATTAAATTTGCTATGATATGCTCCATGATCTTACAAATTATACTGTTGAGATATATTAGTCTGTAATCACCTGGACCTGTGATGGGTCCACTCTTGTGTACTACAACCATTATGGTAGCTTTCCAGGTGCCAGGTATGTAACTGATGGTGAAACAGGTTTTGTGAGGGTTTGAGCAAAACTATATTTGTTGCTTTTCAAGAGGCATGTTTTCCAGATGCGAGGATGTGGTGTTTCTGGTCTTTAATACAGTTAACAAACAAATGTCGCAAATGTAGTCAATGCCATTATATTTTGGAGGATCTAAATGGGGTTATCCATCATTTCCCCAGAGTTATTCCTTATAGGGGAAAGTTTTCCTGCACTAAAACTGAGCCAGTATATGTTGCTTTGTGTTCATCATGCCCATCTTTTTACATCAGAAAGACACAATGAAAGTTAAGTCGAAGAATTTATGACCATTATAACTGTATTACTGAATAAAAATTAAGTTGAAGAATTTATGACCATTTCAACTGTATTATGGTTAGGATAAAAACAATGCACTCTATAGACATTCTATTTTGTGTAATGGCTTTAAAAATTCCCTTTTTTCATTTTGGAAGGAGGTGAAAAAGATTTTCAGGATGGAGACTGAGAAAATACTTTATTGACTAGGCAACTGTTTTGGAAGATTCAATGGCACAAAGATGTGATTCCTGGTTTAAATTATTACTTTTGACGTAATTTGAAAAGGAAACCCAATGAGTTAGGGAGTTAATTGTCTTATGATCTATGCTTTAGCCTTTAATTAGGGTTGTTGCTGGGATGTTTTATTCTAATGAAGCTCATGATTTTGAATAAAAGTGCTCAATTAAAGTACATGATCTGGCAATTTTTATTGATTCTATTTTAACAGATAGTATGATGTGACTCAGAAAATTAGTATGGGGTGATGACGTAGGTGGGTGATGGGCAGAGACAGAAGATTGGGTTGATGGGGTGATGCTGGAGCTGAATTCATCAGCAAAGATGTTGCCAATGGCCTCTGGATCAGAGTATGTGGAGTATTTTCAATCCATTATATGGGGAAAGGAGTAGAATGCCTTATATAATATCAGCATGTTTTCCTTTTGTTGTGCAATTTTTTTACGTACAAAATCCATCATAAAGCTTTATCCATGAATTTCCATTGTTTTTCTGACACATGGAAACAGATACCTCAATGCCTCTCTTTACATGGGAGTAGAATTTGCAGCTGAGTACCAGCAGGAGTGGAGCCACAATAAAATATATTCAAGTTATCCACAAATGAATGGATGTTGGTTTTGAAGTAGCCACTAAATTTGGTAGCGTTCAGTAGGGAAGTGATGTTGGTTCTAACAGGAAAGATGAAAATGCACAGGTTGGATATAATCACACAGAGTGTGGCACATGCTGGAGTGGAGGCACACACTATATTGATGAGTGTAAGATGAAGAATGCTATCTGGTCTAGGGAGCTGACATTTACAAACTCTAGAAAACATTTAGTATACTTTAATTGTACAATTATTACATTTGATAGAAACGTGGCTGAATCAAATCAAAGTAACTTATTGGGTTTGACAGATATTCTTCCAAGTAATTCAGATATAAATTCAGATCAGATAGAGACACTGAAGGGCACCTACAGTTCTAGAAGTTATGGCTGTTGGATTTGTTAGGGGGCGACAATGATTGTAAGAATTGGTGTCATGCTTAATTTAACTTGAAATATGAGTGCCATGGACAAATAGAGAAACAAACCAACAGTTATCAGGGAGCTTAAATGAATGATAAGTGCTGAATTCAGATATACCTTAGCATTAGGCAGTGCCATCTTGGTATAAGCTGAAATAAAATTTATTAATTGGAATGTCCAGGAGATGTACTTTGCCTAAAAAAACACTATTCAGGCAGCAAAAGTTTTAGTTTATATGCAGAAACCACAGGGGAGAGGTGCAGTCTATTTTTAGCAAAGCAGTTTGGCCTCTTGGCAATCCCCTCCCATGCTGATCTATATTTAACATCCCTAAATAGCATCATTTACATAGGCAGTCACTATAACTGATCGCATTGTGGCACCACTTTCTGTGGGGGCATAACTATGTCTCTATGCCATTCATTCAAGGAAGACTTGTAAATATTATTAACCCTCACATAGGAAACTAAAAACTCATTAGGGTGAAAGGATCTAAGGGCTCTAGTCTCGTTATGACTTCTGGTACCTAAGAGGCAGTTTATTGCAATACATTCCTTGTTCCAGTCTGATGAAGTTCCAGTCTATGTGTCTTATTATAGAATGCCCAATGGCTATAACGTTATCTTGGGGAGTTAAGGCTTTTTGAACCCTGTGGGTATAGGCTTGCAGCACTGATGACTCTTTGTGAAGATGGATGAAGAGACCAATGTGGGTTTACGGGTAATAGTGTGTCTATGTGGCAGAGATTTGTTTGTATTCTGTCTAAGAGAATTTGGCAGATTTCTTTACAAACTAAACATGAGGATTTATTGTGACAGGGCTATGTAGTCTGGAAGAATGCTTATCAATACTAATAAAAGTTAAGAGGCTGGTCTTCAAAATGAGTGATTATTTACACCTCTCACAAATTATGCCATTGTTTGCTGGGAGTAAAGGATTATTGGTAAGCATGAGGGTGAAACGCTGTCTCAGTGTGCCAAATGCAAATGGGTTGGCCATGAGCCTATGAACTCATGGAAGGAACTAGTTATATTATTCACTTGCTAAAATTATACACACTTGAAGTTTCCTTTTAACATAACTTGCTAGAGACCTACAGGCTTTGCACTCCTGCAGATAACTCTACCATTTGACTTCTGACAATAAAGGTACAGTAAACTAGAGCACATTCATTTATTAATATTTACTTATTTAGTGTCTATATTTAAATTGATTGTTATAGCTTTAAAACTGTATGCTTTTGTAAGTGGGAGGGGTGAAAACAGAGCAAGCAATGCATAATAATATATACTAATTTACTTTTTCACAGATTAGTTTGCTTTTTTATTGTTTTAAGGAGGTATAGGAGGATAGCTGGCTTGCAGAAAAATGCTACAGTGCAGCATGAATAAATATTTGATTTGTATGTATCTTGAAACTTAAGAGTGTGAGTTTATAATTTAGCTTGTATGACATCAGCAAGATTACATGAAGCTCAACCTTGTCCCCAGCAGCCAGTGAGTTATGAAAGGGTTGGGTTTTGGTTTTGCATGGCTGTTTGTGTGGAAGCAAAAATCTAATGATGTGCCATTTACAGAGTTGTTTCTGTCACGTTGTATTCTGCTTCCAACCCCCACCCCCCAAAGTATGTTGTTTGCATAATGGATAGAAGTGAGCGACTCATAATTAGCTGCTGCTTTCTAAAACAAGTGGCTGAATCAGCAGATGCAAGTACTTCAAACATGGAACGTTCTTTGTGAAAATGCCCTTGTCACTTTTGGAGACTTCATTAACTTTCTAGGCGTGTTCCACACCCTAGTTCAAGATGGCAATAGCACTTAACAAATTCTAACTAGTGTTACTGATTGGTATTTACCTGCCTTTAGCCTGGGTCGTTGGCTGAAAACAGCCCTGTTTGTATGAGATCACATGTCCAATTAACACGTAAGTAATGTATGAACAAATAAATAAATAAGTAAAGGTGACTAACTTCATTTCTGTCAGGTGATAAATTAGGGTGGTGTCTTCACTTTACATGAATAATAGCATTTTGATCAAGACATTGATTATCAAATGATTGTGTGGCACTTACAGATTATGACAGCTAAGTATCTGAAAATGACACAGCTTTACTAGGTAGTTGTTTGGAAACTAAGAAATGTTTCACTTGTCACAGAAAGCAGTTTGTGAAAAACTTTTTTTCAAAAAAGTTTGATCACATCCAGGTTTACACAGATAATTGTAACGAATTCAAGTTTTAAAGTACGGAGTGACAGAATTACTTGAATAACAGTTTTAGGATTGTGTGCTTTGTTATAATTTCACTAAACCGTAAAGTTTATATGGTATTGTATGATTAGAAAAATGACATATATAAAAGGACGATGTTTATTTTGTAATTTGAAAGTCCTTTATGAATCTATAATTTATTTATCCTTAATTCTTCTTATTAGTGATAGGTAACTATTACTGCAAATTACTGTGTATGAGTAGCAAGTCTGAAGCACTATGTTACATAAAAGTTAATTACTGATTGAGAATCTCAAGACCTACACATTCAACAAAGCCACTATTTATGGTGCTTTAATGATTCACTCTTTCTTTTGATCACCAAATTAGCTCACTTCAGAATCACAGAGAACCTGGTGCCAACCCAGTAGTCAATGGATGAAAGGCCGAGATGCTTATCTCAGATGAGTTACTAGACCATCACAGGACACACACATGCACGCACATACATTTGCTTATACGTGGATCGACTCATAGTGGCAATTTGGAGTTAGATATTATCATGCCAGCAGGTCTAATGTGTCAATGAAGATCAAAGTCTTTTGTGTGAGCATTTGCGGTGGCTCTGTTCTTGTGAACATGAAAAGGAATTTGTAGGGAAGTGTCTTTCTATACAAAGAAAGCTAAGCATTGATCACCAGGAAGAAGCCTGAATGAGACAGTGTATATTTAGAGAGGCTTGATCTGTTTGGATATATTATAGAGCTTAGTCTAATGATTTTATTAGTTACAAAACTTTGGGGACTTTCTAGTCCGGCAAGGTGTTATGCTGAAGGGGACACTGCATTTAATGGTAGGCCTATTCAGAAATATACACAAAGGAGCTATAAATGCATAGGTTCTAGAGGGAATGCTTTTTGGGATTACAATTATGTGAGTGGAATCATTTCTAGACAATGATTGAAAATGCAGTCAAAGGTTAGTCCAATATCAATGAAGATACAATGATCTCTAATGACTGTGTAATTTTAAAGGTTGTATCCCCATTATGGCATGAGTTGGGAAAGTCTTGCTTGATAATTAAAAACATATTACAGCTTTTGACATTAAGACTGGCTTCACCCATGTTGACGTATCTGAGCACTGGTAGGAGTGTTAACAACAGCTCCTGCTTTCCAATCATCAGCAAACTTGTTTAAACTCATGCATTTGATTACTATCTTGATCCCAGAAAAGTAGATGTTTAATGGACAGGGCTAAGGACTAACCCCTGAGGGTCACCACTAGTCTTCTGAGTAGAAGAGGTTCCTCAAATACTCACTTTGTTGGTTCTACTGGGACCTCCAACACTCACTTTGTTGGTTCTATTGGAGTACTATATGGCTTTTTAGCAGATATCATAAAGGTTAATGTTATTTTGGGTGGGTTTATCAATAATACTTGCTTTAGGAGTTGAATCAAATGTCTTAACCACACCTACATAGGCAGTGTGCGCAAAGTGATATTTTTTTTCCATATCTTTATAACCCTTTCAAAGAAACTGACTAGATTAAGTACTCAGGATCTGCCTTTCACAAAGCCAAATTAATATCAGTGGATTGAATGTTGCCTATGTCTGTGTCTACAAGTTCTGCTAAATACATCTCATGATTTTGCAAATGACACTAATGAAACCTATGGGCCTATAGTTACATAGATCTATGATGGGGCATATATTCTACAATGCTACCATTATGGCAATTTTCCAAACATATAGGGTCAGGAGAGGCAGACCATATCTATGTTATTAAGATGCATCTAGGTATGTTGTCATGAAACATGGAAGTGATAATCCTACCATTAGATAATGCTAACAGGACTTGATAAACAATGATCTTGGGAGGAGCTGTACTTTTAGAGGATGATTACAGGAACATAGAATTGAGGAGAAGGGGCAACAACACACAAGCTGAATTTATCAGACAGGATGTTGGCAATTGTCGCAGGATCAGAATATGTTTCACCATTACATATAAGCTCCAAGAAGTACTGAGTGTACTGTGTGTGTGTGTGTGTGTGTGTGTGTGTGTGTGTGTGTGTGTGTGTGTGTGTGTGTGTGTGTGTGTGTGTGTGTGTGTGTATGGACATGTGGGTCAAAGGGGTAAATTTTGCAGGTCTATATTATTTCTTCGACATCTTAGGTTGTTGAATGCTCAATGATTGACACCTAAGCATCAAAGTTTAAAATTGTGAACGCTATATAAGGAAATTCTTTCCTCGGGAAAGAATTCACTTCACCGTTATCGGGGATTTACCCTTTCCCCAATGTAGAGCGATGTTGGAGTTGGAATATTTAGTTGAGGGGGTGTTAGGGGCACAGACCCCTGCATTGGGAGGTGTGATATTTAAGTTGAAAAGTAAATTTTATTTCTGGACGGCCTAGCGAATTCTTTCCAGAGGAAAGAATTCACGTATATGGCCGCTCGCGATTTTGAAACTTCAATGCTTAGGTGGCGATCACTAAGCATTTGACAACCTAAGCTGTTGAAGAAATAATATAGACTCAAATTTTGCTACCTCACTACTCCAAGTATCTATCTGAAGCTCTATTTAATCTCTGCAGAGATTTACTGTTCTCCCTATCCCTCACATGGGCATGTTACATAGTCTGGTGATATACCTGTGTGTATCCCTTACATGGGCATGTTACTCAGACTGGTGTTCTACCTGTGTGTACCCCTCACATGGGCATGGAAGCTAGACTGGTGTTCTACATGTGTGTACCCTCATATGGGGATGTTACTTAGACTGGTGTTCCACCTGTGTGTATCCCTCACATGGGCATGTTACTTACGTTGATGTTCTACCTGTGTGTATCCTTCACATGAGCATGTTACTTAGACTGGTGTTCTACTTATGTGTATCCCTCACATGGGCATGTTCCTTACACTGATGTTCTATCTGAGTGTATCCCTCACACTGGCATGTTACTTAGACTGGTGTTCTACCAGTGTGTATCCCTCACATGTGCATTTTATTTAGACTGGTGTTCTTTGTGTACCCCTAACATGGGCATTTTACTTAGAATGGTGTTCTACCTGTGTGTATCCCTCAAACGGGCATGTTACTTAGACTGGTGTTTTACCTGTGTGTATCCCTCACATGGGCATTTTACTTAATCATGTGTTCTACCTGTATGTATCCCTCACATGTGCATGTTACTTAGACTGGTGTTCTACTGTGTGCACCTCTCACATGGGCATGTTACTTAGACTGGTGTTCAACCTGTGTGTATTCCTCACATGGGCATGTTACTTAGACTGGTGTTCTAATCTTGTCTACCCTTCCCATGGGCATATTATTTAGACTGGTGTTTCACCTGTGTGTATCCTTCACATGGGAATTTAACTTATACTGGTGTTTTTCCTGTGTGTAGACCTCATATAAGCATGTTACTTAGACCACTGGTGTACCTGTGTGTATCCCTCACATCCACATGTTAATTAGCCTAGTGTTCTACCTGTGTGTATCCCTCACATGGGAAAGTTACTTAGACTGGTGTTCTACCTGTGTGTATCCCTCACATGTGCATGTTACTTAGATTGGTGTTCTACCTGTGTGTATCCCTTACATGGGCATGTTACTTAGCCTGGTGCTCTACCTATGTGTATCCCTCACATGTGAATGTTACTTAGACTAGTGTTCTACCTGTGTGTATCCCTCACATGACATATTACTTAGTCTAGTGCTCTACCTGTTTGTATCCGTCACACGGGCATGTTACTTAGACTGGTGTTCTAGCAGTGTGTATCCCTCACATGGGCATGTTACTTACACTGGTGTTCTGCCTGTGTATACCCCTCACATGGGCTTGTTACATAGACTGGTGTTCTACCTGTGTGTACCTCTCACATAGGCATGTTACTTAGACTAATGTTCTACCTGTGTGTATCCCTCATATGTGCATGTTACTTAGCTTGGTGCTCTGCCGGTGTGTATCCCTCACATGGACATGTTACTTAGACTGGTGTTCCACCTGTGTGTATCCCTCACATGCACATGTTATTTAGATTGGTGTTCAACCTGTGTTCATCCCTTACATGGGCATGTTACTTAGACTGGTGGTGTACCTCTGTGTATCCCTCAAATATGCATATTACTTAGGCTGATGTTCTACCTGTGTGTATCCCTCACATAGGCATGTTGTTTAGAGTGGTATACTACCTGAGCGTACCCCTCACATGGGCATGCTACTTAGACTCATTTTCAAACTGTATGTACCCCTCACACGGGCATGTTTAGACTGGTGTTCTACCTGTGTGTGTGTCCCTCACACGGGCATGTTACTTAGACTGGTGTTCTACCTTTGTCTACCCCTCACATGGGCATGTTACTTAAACTGGTGTTCTATCTGTGTGTATCCCTTACATGGGCATGTTACTTAGACTGGTGTTCTACTTGAGTGTATCCCCAAACATGCATGTTACTTAGACTGGTGTTCTACCTGTGTGCATCCCTCCCATTAGCATGTTACTTATACTGGTGTTCTACCTGTGTATATCCCTGACATGTGCAGGTTACTTAGACTGGTGTTCTACCTCGGTGTACCTCTCACATGGCATGTTACTTAGCCTAGTGCTCTACCTGTGTGTGTTCCTCATATGGGCATGTTACTTAGACTGGTGTTCTACCTGTGTGTATCCCCCACACAGGCATGTTACTTAGACTGGTGTTCTACCTGTGTGTATTCCTCACATGGGCATGTTACTTAGACTGGTGTTCTAATCTTGTCTGCCCCTCCCATAGACATGTTACTTAGACTGGTGTTTTACCTGTGTGTATCCCTCACATGGGAATTTAACTTAGAATGGTGTTCTTCCTGTGTGTAGGCCTCATATAAGCATGTTACTTAGACCGCTGGTATACCTTTGTGTATCCCTCACATCCACATGTTAATTAACCTAGTGCTCTACCTGTGTGTATCCCTCACATGGGAATGTTGCTTAGACTGGTGTTCTACCTGTGTCTATCCCTCACATGTGAATGTTACTTAGACTGATGTTCTACCTGTGTGTATCCCTTACATGGGCATGTTACGTAGCCTGGTGCTCTACCTGTGTCTATCCCTCACATGTGAATGTTACTTAGACTGATGTTCTACCTGTGTGTATCCCTCACATGACATGTTACTTAGCCTAGTGCTTTACCTGTGTGTATCCGTCACATGGGAATGTTACTTAGACTGGTGTTCTACCTGTGTTTATCTCTCACATGGGCATGTTACTAAGCCTGGTGCTCTACCAGTGTGTATCCCTCACATGGGCATGTTACTTACACTTGTGTTCTGCTGTATGTACCCCTCACATGGGCTTGTTACATAGACTGGTGTTCTACCTGTGCATACCTCTCACATAGGCATGTTACTTAGACTGGTGTTCTACCTGCGTGTACCCATCATATCTGCATGTTACTTAGCTTGGTGCTCTGCCGGTGTGTATCCCTCACATGGGCATGTTATTTAGACTGGTGTTCCATCTGTGCGTATCCCTCACATGCACATGTTACTTAGACTGGTGTTCAACCTGTGTTTATCTCTCACATGGGCATGTTACTTAGACTGGGGGTGTATCTCTGTGTATCCCTTACATATGCATATTACTTAGGCTGGTGTTCTACCTGTGTGTATCCCTCACACGGGCATGTTACTAAAGACTGGTGTTCTACCTGTGTGTATACCTCACATATTCATGTTACTTAGACTGGTGTTCTACCTATGTGTATCCCTCACATAGGCATGTTATTTAGAGTGGTACACTACCTGAGTGTACCCCTCACATGGACATGTTACTTAGACTCATTTTCAAACTGTGTGTACTCCTCACACGGGCATGTTTAGACAGGTGTTCTACCTGTGTGTGTGCCCCTCACATGGGCATGTTACTTAGACTGGTGTTCTATCTGTGTGTATCCATCATATGGGCATGTTACTTAGCTTGGTGCTCTGCCAGTGTGTATCCCTCACATGGGCATGTTACTTAGACTGGTGTTCCACCTATGTGTATCCCTCACATGCACGTTACTTAGACTGGTGTTCTACCTATGTGTATCCCTCACATAGGCATGTTGTTTAGAGTGGTACACTACCTAAGTGTACCCCTCACATGGACATGTTACTTAGACTCATTTGCAAACTGTGTGTACTCCTCACACGGACATGTTTAGACAGGTGTTCTACCTGTGTGTGTGCCCCTCACATGGGCATGTTACTTAGACTGGTGTTCTATCTGTGTGTATCCATCATATGGGCATGTTACTTAGCTTGGTGCTCTGCCAGTGTGTATCCCTCACATGGGCATGTTACTTAGACTGGTGTTCCACCTATGTGTATCCCTCACATGCACATGTTACTTAGACTGGTGTTCAACCGGTGTGTATCCCTCACATATTCATGTTACTTAGACTGGTGTTCTACCTATGTGTATCCCTCACATAGGCATGTTTTTTAGAGTGGTATACTACCTGAGTGTACCCCTCACATGGGCATGTTACTTAGACTCGTTTTCAAACTGTGTGTACCCCTCACACCAGCATGTTTAGACTGGTGCTCTACCTGTGTGTATCCCTCACACGGGCATGTTACTTAGACTGGTGTTCTACCTGTGTGTATCCCCCACATGTACATGTTAGTTAGACGGGTGTTCTGCCTGTGTGTATCTTAGACTGGTATTCTTCCTGTGTGTATCCCTCACATGGGCATGTTAGTTAGATTGGTGGTGTACCTGTGTGTATCCCTGACATGCACATGTTACATAGACTGGTGTTCTACCTGTTTGTATCCCTCACATGGACATGTTACTTAGACTGGTGTTCTACCTGTGAGTATCCCTCACATTTGTATGGTACTTAGACTGGTATTCTACCTGTGTGTATCCCTCACAAGGGAATGTTGTTTAGACTGGTTATCTACCTGTGTTTACCCCACTCATGGGCATGTTACTTACACTGATATTCTATCTGTGTGTATCCCTCACATGGGCATGTTACTTAGACTGGTGTTCTACCTTTGTCTACCCCTCGTGTGGGCATGTTACTTAGGCTGGTTTTCTACCTGAGTGTACCCCTCACATGGGCATGTTACTTAGACTGGTTTTCTACCTGTGTGTATCCCTCACATGGGCATGTTACTTAGACTGGTGTTCAACCTGTGTGTACCCCTCACATGGGCATGTTGTTTAGACTGGTGTTCTACCTGTGTGTATCCTTCACATGGGCATGTTACTCAGACTTGTCTTCTACCTGTGTGTATCTCTCATATGGACATGTTACTTAGACTGGTGTTCTACCTTGTTCTACCCCACATGCGTGTATTTTACTTAGACTAGTTTTCTACCTGTGTGCATCCCTCACATAGGCACTGGTTTTCTACCTGTGTGTATCCTTCACATGGGAACGTTACTTAGACTAATGTACTACTATACTACCTGTGTGTATCCCTCACATGTGCATGTTACTTAAACTGGTGCTCTACCTATGTGTATCCCTCACATGCGCATGTTACTTGGACTGGTGCTCTACCTGTGTGTATCCCTCACTTGGGTATATTACTTAGATTGGTGTTCTACCTGTGTGTATCCCTCACACGGGCATGTTACCTAGACTGGTGTTCTACTTGTTAGTATCCCTCACATGTGCATGTTAATTAGACTGGTGGTATACCTGTGTGTATCCCTTACATGCGCATGTTACTTAGACTGGTGTTCTACCTGTGTGTATCCCTCACATTCGCATGTTACTTAGACTGGTGTCCTACCAGTGTGTATCCCTCACACGGGCATGTTACTTAGACTGGTGTTCTACCTGTGTTTACCCCTCACATGGGTATGTTATTTAGACTGGTGTTCTACCTGTGTGTACCCCTCATATGGGCATGTTACTTGGACTGGTGCTCTACCTGTGTGTATCCCTCACTTGGGTATATTACTTAGATTGGTGTTCTACCCGTGTGTATCCCTCACATGGGCATGTTACTTAGACTGGTGTTCTACTTGTTAGTATCCCTCACATGTGCATGTTACTTAGACTGGTGTTCTACCTGTGTGTATCCCTCACATTCGCATGTTACTTAGACTGGTGTCCTACCAGTGTGTATCCCTCACACGGGCATGTTACTTAGACTGGTGTTCTACCTGTGTTTACCCCTCACATGGGTATGTTATTTAGACTGGTGTTCTACCTGTGTGTACCCCTCACATGGGCATGTTACTTGCACTGATGCTCTACCTGTGTTTACCCCTTACATGGGTATGTTACTTAGACTGGTGTTCTACCTGTGTGTACTCCTAATATGGGCATGTCACTTAGACTGGTTGGCTATTCTAAAATGTTCTTGCATTTTGTCTTTACTTTCCATTTGTAGAGTTCTCCATCGCTAACATTATTGAATAAACAACTACCTTTCTCTGTGTATACATAAGGCCAATTAAATTTTTTGACACAAAATGAGTTACTGAATTTTGTTATTCTGCATCACTTTCTTACATTATATAAGTGGAAAATCAAGTGGAGAGGTAACTAAATCTCCAGTGTGGCTTTTATATAATTCTAAGGTGTTCAACACCGGTTAGTGAATGCTGAATTCATCCTAAGCCACAAAATGTAAAATATTCAAAGGACTTTTGGAATCATACTAACTAGCCTTTTTTTGTCTTAGCCTATTGATCTAATTAACCTTCAAACTTATCAGCTGTCAACGATGGGATTTTTTTTTCTTTTTGAAAGTCTGTTGAGTAAGAGGCTGCATATGTTTTTTGTACTATTAAAATAAGAAAAGGAAATAATATTTGATCTAAATATTGTAAAGAATTATGTATGCTTATTCTTTGTATTATTATTTTTTTAATTTTTATTTTCAGCAGCTGGAAACCAAAAGATCAGTCCTCATTCTTATCAGGGCCTACATGGAAGCTCTATGGCACTTATATAATGAATCTTTATTTAAAAAATATGGATTATAGGTTCATAGGTAGGTACTAGGCTATCGGCCCAAGGGTCTATGTAAGCCTAGCCAGCAAGGTACCATAGCTTACACCACCCAAGAAAGTTATTTTCCTGTGTCACTGTCCAGCAGAGACACAGAAGTGATCCCTGGGGTGTATTTCCTATTTCCCATCCACTCATCAAGATTTTTCTTGAAAAGTGCTAATGAAGAACTTTGCTTGACATAGATGGGTAGCTTGTTCTAGAGTATAGGAAGTCCCTGGGACTGGAATGTATCCCTCCAGCGTGTTCTGTTTATTGTGATGACAAGGTTTGGTCCCTAGAGCGTGTAGCTTGGAGGGATTGGGAATTCTTCAGGTGTAGCATGCCCAACAGCTCTGGGTTTGACATAACTTTAATTAAACATTCAACAGACTGAAATATATATCATACATAGGGTACAGTTTAACCACATACTGTTGTTTTAACAAGGATGGGAAAATATTGCAATTTACAGCACATTATTTTCTATTTATAAGCTTCAGAAATGTGTGTGTATGTGTGTGTCCGGGAGTGTGTGTGTGTGTGTGTGTGTGTGTGTGTGTGTGTGTGTGTGTGTGTGTGTGTGTGTGTGTGTGTGTGTGTGTGTGTGTGTGTGTGTGTGGAGAAGATCACGTATGCATGAGTGAGTGTTTGAGTGTTGTGGGCAGGTTTACAAGGCAGTTGATGAGGTATATTATGTGTAGAACAAAGAGTTTTCATAAAATACTTAATGGCTTCTAAGTTAGTGGTAAATATGGAAAAAAAGTAGGCTGTTCCACCAAAAGTCAGTTATAGCAAATCAGAGTTTGGTTAATTTCACAATAACAGAGAACAAGAGTTTAAATCAAATGTTCTCTTGGCCTTTCTTAGCAATACCAGCAAAACTAGCCTGTCTCTCAATGTAAAGTCATCGGGTCTGATGGACCCTTTGAGGAAATAATTTGAAAGCATTCAATAATCTTTCAATGGCTAAGTGCATAATGGACAAAGTTTATTTCTATCAATAACATCTTAAAGATGATCTATAAATCATAAGATACTTCTCATAAATCATAAACAATACATCCAATATATAAACCTGTTGTGCCTTGCTATAGAACTGCTTATGTACAAACCATTAGGATATTAAAAATAGCACATTGCAGAGATAAGGCATCACAACACTGATATTTCAGTTCTGGATGAACATGTATTATTCCAAGTAAGTTAAAATATAAAGTGAATTTCACATTTATAAAGACTACAACTAAATAATAAACCGTGTACCACTACAACTGGGAAATAAATTAAAACAGCATGTGACGTGCATATGAAGGAGTTTCAGGTTTAACTGCATTAAGTGTTTGCCCTGCAAGAAAACTTTACTGGGATAATGCCATGTCTGACTTCTGGTTTTCATTCATATGTCTATTTTTTTTTTATAATAGACAAATAAAAGAACACCAAAACAGCCACGAGTCAGATTATCTTATAATCAAACTATACAAAAATAATAGCAAACAGCATAGATTATAGAATATGAAATAAACACTCCTTATAGGGTAAAACTACCATAATTTCTTTCTCAGGTAACATACAGTAACATGAAATTTCATGATTTTATTTCCAAATAAATGAGAAAAAAATCACATTTGCCTTTTACTATTTCTTCAGAACATATTATTCTTGTTGACCAGGATTGAATGCAGTAATAAATTTACTTAATTAGCCTGAGAAAAAAAATTGCTAGCATATTTATCATAACATTAATTCTGCATTTCGTATTTTATTCCTCAGTGATTCATTTTGCCTCAAATATGATTTTTCTTTGACAGATGCACATACTATAGCTCTCTATCACTGTTAGCAACTTTATTTGGCCCAAAAGGCTACAAATCTTTGCAAATGAATTTGTTGTAATGTTGCTGTTCTGGTGCATACAGTATATGAGTCTGGCTGATACATGTCTGTCTGCTGTCTCTGTCTTTGTCTCTAAATGTGTCTACTTTGACCCACCAAAAGCACACTTCTATGAAACTTAAATAAGCAAGCTGAGTTCCCCAAAAGTGCGTTTCAATGAAAACTCACTTTTGCAAAACTCAGTACCCCGAGTAGTTCTCATAGATCATTGTACAGTGAGGATAAGGGAATATTCCCTTTTCCAATCTTGGATTTAGAATATATAAACAGCACTAGGATGTGGGGGCAGAGTCCCCTACATGGGAGGTACAGGGGGGCTTGCCCCCCTGCATAAATGCATTTGTGTTTTTTTTTCTGTGTGTCTGTTTTGTTTGTGTTTGGTGTACTGAGTTTCGCGAAAGTGAGTTTTCATTGAAAGGCACTTTTGCAGAACTCAGCTCGCTTATTTAAGTTTTGTAGAAGTGTGCTTTCAGTGGGTTGAAGTAGATCCCTCTAAATATATATAAATATAGATAGATAGATATGTCTGTGTGTGAGCATGTGTTACTGTCTTTTTTAATTTCTCCAAATCTTTTGGGTTTCTAATACCCAATCCTAAGTCAAAGTAGGTTTAAAGTTCTTGAAATTAGTATTGTTTTGATCTTTGATGTCAGCCAAAATTGCTCTTTATAGCACCTGCAATGTGCCCAGTAATGACTCCTTCTGCAATCCATACAGAGTTACATGTATTGGTAACATATCTAAATACGACTGAAGATTATTTTTTATATGACCAGTTGCTCCTACTACTGTTGTTACTGTCTGGGTATCTTTCTTCCACATTGCTCTAATTTCTGCCTACAAATCATGATATTTTATGACTTTGTGTGTCTCTCTCTCTCTGTATGCAAGACATTGTAGTCACTGGGTGTAGCGATTTCAATGATCAATGCTAATTTTGTCTTCTTTTCATGGACCACTATATCTGGTTTTCTCACATCTGTCTTTTGAACTGTTGGTAATGGGTGATTCCATGTGATGTAGACTTCATCATTTTCTATGATGCTTTGTGGTTCATGTTTCTAGTGTTTTTCAGCCACTTCAGTACCATAATGTTTACATAATTCTCAGTGCAACAGTCTTGCCACATTATTATGCCTTTCGGTATACAGTCCTTCTGCCATTAAATATGTCACAACAAGCAAGAAGGTGTGCAACTGTTTCTAATTCTGCTTTACAAAACCTGCATTTGTCTGTTTCTCCCACATGTTCAATGGACTTTGTAAATTAATATGTACATGGCCCACTGTCTTGGGCCACCAATATTAACCGTTCATCTTTTGGTTTGAATTTGGCTCTCCTTAACCATTCCTGTGTTCGATCCTGATCAACATAAGGTTCTTCCAGAAGATTTCTGTACTTGCAACTAGATTTATGCATTTTCCACACTTCTTCCCTTCTCATCTGATCCTTCACCTTATATTCTTTCTTTTGTTTTTTGGCACATTTAGTTGCCACCGGATTTTTATCAACTTCTGGATTTGACTTCCATTCCTGCTTGATGTCGATATGCTTCTGCTAGCATAAGCAGGGATGTCATCTTAGACTTATTCTCCTCATGCTTCAAAACGTTCACTATGTGAGGTCAGCAGATATGTGTGCAGTTCCAGGATTGAAGTTCTATGCATGTAATCAATTTCAAGGAGGCCCATACCTACTTCAGAATGGGGAATATAAAATCTTGGTATGCACTGATTTTTTATAAATCATTTGGTGAGCATGAAGCATCCTTGTTTTCCTGTCTAATCTATCCAACACGTTTTGGGTTCAGTCAGTCACTGCAAAACTGTAAGTTAGGACAGGAAGAGCTAATTGGTTTATACCAGCTTGGATTTTGTTCCTAGATATCAACGCTGTTTTCAGGATTAATTTTATTCACATTTGTTCATGTTTTATTGTTGATCCTTCATCAATTTCCAAATGTTTACACACTCCCTCTTGCTCAAGTTCTTTTATATCACATTCCTGTCCCAGACGGATGTTTTCTTGGTGCTGAAGTTTTCCTGCTTTAAAGGTTTATTTTGCAACCTTATCAAGACCAAATGACATTTTATATAATCTGAAAAAGTTTTGACTACTAGCAGTTTTGTTTTCAGTTCCCCATCTGATGAGCTATACAGTTTTAAATCATCAACAAATAAAGGATGAGAAGTCTTTACACTTTGTTGTTTTCTAGTAGCCAAATTATAGCCATGGCCTAATCTGTTAAGTAGCAGCTTAATGGGTTAAGGGCAAGACAGAATAGCAGAGGGGACAGGGAGTCACCCTGGAATATTCCCCTTTGGATTTTTATCCCTGGAATAATAATTTGTCCTTTATCATGGCTTAATTGCAAAGTGGTCTGCTACTGTTTCATGGTCGCTGTAATGTAGCTGATCAGTGTAGGGTGTATCTTATACATTTTTAAGTACTCTTTTATCCATGAATGTGGGATACTATCAAATGCTTTTTTGTAGTCAAGCCATACCATACTTAGATTCTTCCCCTGGTTCTTTCCCTTTTTACAGTTCTCCATTATTACTTTATTTAGCAACAGATGATCCTTTGTTCCATATGACTTTCTTTTATTGCCTTTTTGTTCTATTGCCATGATTGAGAGTTCTTCTTAATGACTATAAACTCTGTAGGCATCAATTCTGGTGTATAGTTTATATGTAGTTGGAAGGCAAGATATTGGGCACATATAAATAGTTCTTACTCATGGATAAATCTTTGTGCAAAGATGTTAATACTTTATAACCACAAGTTAGGTACTGCATCTGGGCCTGGTGTTTTCCAGTTAGAGGCTTTTCTTAACTTTGTTTCACTCTCTCTGTCTGTTACTTCATCCCATTTCATATCCTGTACCTTTAAACTTCTTCTTCTTTCTTTTACTTCTTCTATCCATTTAGCATCTTTGTTATGTTCCACAAGATCTTCATAAATACTTCTCCAAAATATATCTATTTCTTCTTTTTGGGGGGTTGTCTTTAAATTCCTTTTGTCTTGTTTCCCAATTCTCTATAAAACATTTTGTGGTCATCAATAAATTGCTTATTTTGTACTTTTCCTTTATATTTATCTGTGTATCTTCTATATTTTTCTGTCTGTGCTGATATTTTTAGTTTATTATTTGCGATAGTTCATGATAGATCCTGATCAGTTATTGCGCTTTGTTTTTATCATGTCTATCTTTCTGAGTATTTTTGTTGATCTGTTTCCCCTTCTATACTCCTCTAACAGTGACACTTCTTGTCTTAACTGCTTTATAGTTTTCTCTATTCCATACTTCCATGATGGTATTCATTTTCTCCACTTCCTTTCCCTTACTACCCTGTGTTCTTGTGGTAGAATTTTATCTGTCATTAATTTAGCTGCAGGAGTCAGAGCTTGATGTGGCAGAGTTGAAGATGTTAAGATTTGCACTGGGTGTGACGAGGATAGACAGGATTAGGAACAAGTATATTAAAGGGTCAGCCCAGGTTGGAAGGTTTGGAGACAAAGCCAGAGAGGCAAGATTATGTTGGTTTGGACATGTGCTGAGGAGGGATGCAGAGTTTATTGGGAAAAAGATGCTAAGGATGAAGCTGCCAGGTAACAGGAAAAGAGGAAGGCCTAAGATAAGGTTTATGGATGTGGTGAGAGAGGACATGCAGGTTGTTGGTGTGACAAAGCAAGATGCAGGGGACAGGAAGAAATGGAGACAGTTGATCTGCTGTGGCAACCCCTAATGGGAGCAGCCGAAAGAAGAAGAAGATTAATTTAGCTGCACTGTAGTATATGCTGTTTATTTTTGTTATATTGCATGGATCTCTATGTAGAGTCCTAATTATTGTGTTCATTTGTTTTATGAAACTTCTGACTTTTTGGGTTTTATTGACCTTCTTCAGTGTATTTCTTTCACTGATCTTAATATATATATCTATCTCTATTAAATCAAGCAACTCTTCTCTTAGCTCATTTTCTTCTAAACTGAGGGCATATTTTTTATTTTCCATTTTCTGTGGGCGTTTTGTAGAAGTTCTATAGTATAGCATCTTCCTGTGAGACATTCTCTTCAATTTCTTCCTGTGTCATCCATTGCTCCATTATATGGGGACTCACTGGCCTATCACTCCTCAACATTGTCTGCGTCAGGGTTGCCAGAGTTTCCTGTTCTTTCCATTGCTATGCAAATTCAAGTGAATGATTATACTGGCTGCTTGTGGAAGGCTCCAAAATATCTTCATGTGGCAAATGACCAGTTGCTTCCCATTCCACTGATTTCTCCTTAATTTGGATGTTTATTGCTTTAGCCTGCTGTGGTGTTTTCTGAGTTATATTTTCTACACTGAATTCTTCACTTCGCAGGTACTCCATAACCTCAGTTTCTCTTTCTTTAACTTCTCCATTATTAATCTTCTTTTGTGCTTTTCCTCTCTGTCTTCTTATTTTTTGTATTGTAAAGTTTTCCATGTCCGGATTCCTTTACCTATATTTTTCTTCAAATATCTTTGGTGCTGCTCTTTTTGTATTGATTAGTTTTACTTTCTCCTTTACATAAATATTACACCATGTTAAATCTCTTTTTCTTTCCCATGTCCATATTTCCCATGTACAGTAACATATATGTTAGTCTCACTTTTTTAATTTCTCCATATCTTTTGGGTTTCTATTACCAAGATGGAAATGGACCCCATCCCTAAGTCAAAGTACAATTAAAGTTTATGAAATTAGTATTGTTTCAGTCTTAACTGAAGCAGTTTTCATTTTGCATGAGCACACATGGGCCAGTATTAATAAAATGTCTTTACAGCTAAGTCCGGTAGGCATTATCTTACGTTCCCCAGACTTTCCAGAATTAGATGCTGTACCTTATGAAGAGATCTGATAATCTATAACTGTAATGGTGGATTCTTGTCACTGTAGGTTTCAGCAAAACTCACCCTCACCCTCTGATGAACTAACTAGGCTGAACCCCTTCTTTCCCCTAAGTAAAGATATCCCAAAGCCCAAACACAAATATCAAAATGAGTAGCATGAAAAAATTCCAGAGACGCCCTGTGACACTGAAAAACAAATCTAAGTTACAAAATCAGATATCATTAACTTACATAAAATTGCAGAACTGTTTTTGGAATCTTTAGCATGTCCTATTTAACTGTCATCTGAGAATGTTTTAGCTACACACTACTATAATAAATAATGCAGTGGCACCTTCTCATATACCTTCCCTATACTATGTTTTTACAGTCCTTGGACTTTTCACTTGCAGAGGCTACCTGGTCAAGATGTCTCATATCAAGCATATATCACATATCACAGCAATTAACTGGCACAAATCTTCTGACTTGTCCATATCTGTTACATGACAGAACTGAACGAATGACAAGGTCTACAGTAGTATTTCCAAACTTAGCCATTCATTTCGATCTGTGTTTTGCCAAGAAGTAAAAGAATGGATATGCTTATGACAGTTTATACCTTAAGATATATCTTTGTGTGGAAATGGTGTGGGTGATATCTTCAGGTTAGTGAAGGTGACACCATCTCAATGATTACAGAAAACTGTTGAGGTGTTAGGTATAAGTCTGAACAAAATGCAGTAATAACAAGGTGAACATTTAGTATTTCTAATATTGCTAAGGCTTCAGTTCCTACTCTTGAATGCTAACTGTGCCTTTTAATCTGTAACATTATCAACAGGAATGATCCATATTTTGTACTAAAAATAAAGGTGATCAGGATCAAGGTGTTAACTGAGTAGCGGGACATGAGATAACATGATCCCAGTCAAACATCAGTGGTGTTCCTAGTCACAAAATTGTTATTTGGTGGTACTGGAGAGATCTCTGGAGTTAGACTGTGAGTGAAAACAAAATACTATTAATCTGCCTTGTGAGGAGCAGTAGCCATCTATTCTTGTCTGTTTTGATGTGTTTGTATGTATGTGTGTATGTGTGCATACAAAGCATCTGTCTGTGTCTGTGTGTGTGTGTCCCTGTGAGTGTGTGTGAATGTGAAATCTGTAGAACTGTATGTTACTTCACTCATCAAAAATCGTTTCCTAATCCTGCTGTACCCAGATAATAAAAGTCAGTCAGTTCCAGTAGAATAAGACAAGCACAGTTTTAATTTAATGCATTTATTTAAACAGTCCACAACTAGTGGAGGCCTTGCTTGGAACTCATTCTCTGCTAGTTTGATGGACCTATCTGCCATGACCTCATTTACCCAGCCACTAAAAAAGGTATTAATTAATAGTTTGTTTGCATTTTAACAATATAGTCTGACTTTTGCTAGTCCCATTTCAGTAAAGGCCCTAGGAGAAAAGCTCCAACAGACAAAACCAGAAGAAATAAGATAAACATGAAAACATGTACACATCTTACAGGCTACATTTTATTATACTTTTACAATGATAAATGAGCTTATTATGTGAAACTAAAGCAAAAGCAACAGTAGAAACAGCATAAGTTATTAGATAACATGACATGCATTTCATAATATAGATTTTCATAGGAATGCAAAGGTGTATGCATAGAAAGAATTAGATACAAGAATTTATATTTTTTCCATAGACAGCCCGACTGATCTGAAGAAATTCAAGTGGTAAAAGGAAGTTTCTGTGAGTATGTGATAATATTGCTGAGGTAATGTACAGGAACAGATCTAATTGCCATTTTATAACTTTTCAGGTCATTCAGGAACTTGGTAGTTTTAGATAGTTCAAAGAACTCAGACTGACACACAAGGTAATTGAGTGAACCAGTATATTATCCCAGTTAAGCACTTTCCTGCTATACCAAGATTTCATCAGAACTGGGAAGTACAGACGAATCAACAATTAAATAATCAATCCAAAAGATCATCTAAACAAATACATCTAATCATATATATATATATATATATATATATATATATATATATATATATATAAAACAAATAAAAAAAATTTAATCCAAACCTCCAAAAGAACTAATTTAGCAAAATTACATTCATAAAAATACTTAAAAACGCAAAATCCATTTGTAAGAGTTATGGCACACAGTAACAGTAAACACAGTTCAGGAAACAGTAACACAGTTCAGGAAAATTATAAATGATTTTTAAACCATGTAAAAGTTTAGCAGCACAAAATTTAAAATACTACTTAAAGGGACAGCTTCATTTAAAGCAGGGTTTTAGCTCACATTTAATCTTACTTGCCAGAGTAGTACCACTAGATTTTAAATCGGTAGACAACAAAAATTTAAATCCATTTTACCTGGGAGATCTGCAAGGTTATGATAATAGTATGTGCATTAAATATGGTACAGAAAGTCAGGCTGTGTTACCATTAATGCAGAAACACTGGAATATTGCAGCTCAGGGCAAAGTTTTACATGAGAAATTAGGTACCAGGCCTCATTTTACTTTTACACGGCACGCCAACATCAAAGAGAAGCTTGAGAATGGTGGAAGTCTACACATGAGTCACGCAAATTTACCCAGAACAGGCACCAGAGAATGCAGAGCTTGTATGCACTGATAGTATGTATTTGAAAGATGCGAATGTTCTTTGAGCACTTCTAGCTACAAACTTAGATTTACTACTCATTATGACTGTAATAATAAGGGTGTAGTCTATCTCACTTTTTATTATTCGTGTTTTTCCTTTTATATAGGGAAAACTGAACAGCATTTCAGAAAGAGAATTCAAGAGCACTAATATGACATTAAGATGCAGAACTAATCTAATGCTGTCTGTAGACACAAATCAGCTTGTAGTACCAATAAAATGCTTTACTTTTTTGGACTTGAACAGGTAGTTCAGATCCCCATAGGTGGTCTCAGGGAATTTACATTAGAGTATCGTAAATTACTCAGGCAAGTAAGACTAAAAAGTGAAAACTCAGGTTTTAATGAAGCTATATCTTTAAGTAGTGTTTTAATACCTTGTGCTGCTAAACTTTGACATAGTTTCAAAAATTATTTTACAATTATCTTGAGCTGTTTTTAACATTATTGTGTGCCATAACTCTTACAAAAGGATTTTAACTTTTTATGTGTTTTTATGAATGTAATTTTGCTAAATTCGTTCTTTTAGAGGGTTGGATTAAATGTTTTTCAATTTTTTTATATAGTTTTTGACTGGATGTGTTTGGTCAGGTGATCTTTTGGATTGATTATTTAATTGTTGTTCATCTGTACTTCTCATTTCTGATGATGCCTTGTTGTATAGCACAAAAGCACTTAACTGGGACAATAAGCTGGTTAACTCAATTGTCTTGTATGGCTTAGTCTGTCAGTCTGAGTTCTTCTTTTTTTTTTTTTTTTTTTATCTACGGCTGACGCTTCCTGTGTTTGGCTCTTAGTTTTAGATAGTTCCCCCATATCACGGGGAATTTTGTTCTTTATTTTAGCCATGCGTGCAGAATGTTAAATCTCTACAATGGTTATTTGTTTTATTTGTTAACATTTTAAGTTTGTTAAAGACCTGAAATGCCTCTTGGTTGAAATAATTTGTCTTGTGAGCCACAGTTGGTCAGATTTCCCATGTTGTTCAATGAAGACTTCTAGCAATTTGGTCTGTTTTACTGGTTGAAATGCAATATTGTTTAGTGAAATAATGTTGTTGTTTGTGCTGATGTGATAGAAGCATGCTGGAAAAAAAAGAGTTGTGACTGTGGTAAACACTTCTTTGAAGAGTAAAAGGAGGCATGGGCAGCTATTTCTGATTCAGACATGGGCCCACCACAGTGATCTTACATGTTTAGTAGGATCACCATGGTGGGCCTTCTCATCAGCCATGATATATGCTAATGAGGTATTATGAGGGAGTGGCCTATGCTAATTGGGCATGCCTATGGTAAAGCATTTATGTAGCTGAGTGCATCAAAGAAATGCTCTGCTGTGTAAGCTAGCATGGCCATCCAGGTAAATTAATTGCCAAAAGTTCACATTCACCCACTGAGTATGATTACAATAGTGGCTGGTACAGTGAAGTTTAATAGACAGGTAGTGATGGTAGTGTGTGTGCATGCTTGTGTGTGTGTGTGTGTGTGTGTGTGTGTGTGTGTGTGTGTGTGTGTGTGTGTGTGTGTGTGTGTGTGTGTGTACAAGTGTATGCAGAGGGATGAGTGCACTCGTGTGTGTGTGTGTGTGTGTGTGTGTGTGTGTGTGTGTGTGTGTGTGTGTGTGTGTATGTGAATGTGTGTTTGTGTAGGAGGGTTGCTATACCTCTAAACTATCCTAGATTAATAACCAGATTCTGCAAGACTACAAACCAGGGAACTGAAATAATATCCTAAGTCACTAAAGTTAATAGAACAGTAGGAGTGCTTGTCATAAGAAAGATATATGAGGGGGATACTAGACCCCAGGAAACTGCAATATTACCACAAGTCATTTAAGCAGGTTTTGCAGTATGAATGACATAATGTATATTGGGGAAACACTAGACACTATGGACACTCAATAAATATTACGCTAAGTAACTTTAAAAAGTTTAAATTCAACCTCTGTGTCTTTGACACTGACAGCATTTATAATCAGACAATAAAACTTGATATGGGTGTGACCAGGATGTATATAAATTATTGTATTGTTTGATGCATTTATTATTTACACTGAGGAAGGCTATTACAGCTGAAACCAGTCTGATTTTTTGGTGGAGTATTGTGTTTTCAGTCTACCCTTATGGTGTTGCTACAATAAATTTCTGAATTGGATTTCCACACTTTTGAGTGCTGGCCTTTGTCTGATTGCAATTTGTTTTTTGGCCTGTACACCTGCCGTACTTGCGGGGGCCATAATATTGTTGCATGTTATACTTCCCCTGGTACAATGTTTGATTTCCTCAGCCATCATTTGCCTACAGTGTGACATTGAGCAAGACACTTAATCAGACATTGCTCCTAGGTTACTCCTGAAAAGGGGCCATGTGTCCAGTGGGCCTACCAGATAGGGTTATCATTATCATTTTAATTGAGACTGTCAACTTTCAATACTGATTTAAGTCATTAAAGCAAAAGTAATTAAAGATTCCCTTCTCAGCTATAGGTCCCCCTCTATGACCCAGGAAACCCACAACATATGCTTAAACTTGCTGGGGATACTCACCATTCAAACTAATACCATATTCATGGGTGACATTAGCTACCCCACTGTGAACTGGGAATCATACATGAGATTCCTGGACTTTGTCAATGCAAGTATCCTAGACCAGGTAGTCCATATACCTAGTAAGGGAACAAATATACTGAATCTGATCCTCATTAACATGGAGAATGCTGCAATCCCCCCCCAACCTCATGTAATTTCCTCTTTGGCATAAAGCTCTCACCTTTGAAATAAAAATAAAGGCCAAGACATCGGTTAACTCTACAACATTTAAGAACTATTCTATGGCAAACTTACAACTATTAGGTTAGCACACCTGGCAAAATGTGAACCCCCCCCCCCCGGTGAATACTCCCACTATGTGGAATTGTTCACAGATATCCTATAAAGTCATGTTAATAAATACATAGAGATACATTTGCCTATGAGAAAAAGGTACACAACAACTGAAAGAACAAGCCACCCTGGTAGAATCCCAACGCCAATAGTTTGTATAACAAAAGGACATGACAAAAATTAGGAAGTTCAACATCTAGCAGCATAAAACCTCTCTCATCAATCTAAACATGGAACACAGAGGGCAAATAAAATCTATCAAAACAACATTTGAGGTAAACATAGCCTCCCAGGCCAAGAACAACCATAAGAGTTTCTTTAGCCATGTCTTCAACCTCAAAGACAGTACATGACAGTGTGCAGAACTAGTTGTACTAGTACACAATGAGGATGAAGACATAGCAAATCTGCTTGTGGACAAATTCAACTTCAGTTTTATCCCCTGCCAGCCATGCCTCAGGAAGTACCATTGAAAATACCTCCCACCCCACCCCACCCCAAACTATCATTAGGGAGCAGGTACTTGATGTGCTCTCCAAGGCCATGAATTCTGCATTGATAAGCCTGGCTAATATCCCAGAGTGCCTGATACATAGCATGAAACATGACCTATCAGAGCCACTAGAGTCAATATTTAACCATGACCTGCAGATAGGCTTCAATCTACATGATTGGAGAAGTGCAACAGTCATCTCTGTACACAAGGATGGGCCATGTATGGACCCCAATAACTACAGACCATTAAGTCTGACTACTCTCATATGCAAATCCCTGGAAAGAAATTACCATGGAAATGATTATCAAGGACTTAAGAAATTTTCAGACACTGGATTCAAGAGCAGATCATGCATACACAACCTGGTGTCTTCTTCGAGAAGGTCGTCCAAGCAATGGGCAAGGGGAAAATTGTGCATGCTGTCTGCTTTGAGCTGGCCAAGACATTTGATGCAATACCTCACTCAGACATTGTAGACAAACTCATGGAATTAGGTATAAACCCCTATGTCTCCTGCTAGATAGCTGGGTGACTCTTAGATAGCTGGGTGACTCTTAGATAGGATGAAGTTGTCCAAGCCAGTCACTTTTAGAGCCCCTCAAAGCTCAGTGTTGGGTCTATTCCTTTTTGGCATTTGTTTCTCCATATTCAAGGCCAATATAAAAGATGTCTTGCTGACCAAGTTAACAGATAATTGTAAACTAGGTGCAGTCATAAAATCTTCCCAAGACACTAAAATACTCCAAGAACGGTTGATCCAGACAAATAACTGGTACCAGAGCCATGGTCTAAAACTCAATGCCAAGAAATGCATAACACCATCCTTTAGGAAGCCCCCCCCCAGAAACTACCTCACTGATAGCACACCCCTAAGAGTAGACCCACTAGTCCCAAATCATTATGCAGTGCAATCTACAAGGATATGCCATAAAAACAGAACTGTCATGTTGAACAAATTATGTTGCAGTACATGGTTCCAGATTTGTAGGCTAAAATAGATGAGATGTATGTACACTGGAGATGCGGGGCATGTCATGAAACTTTACTAATATAGAAATCTCACAAGTCATGTGGAGGTAATCCAGTAACATCTGCTGTGCATGTGCATGCATGTCAGTGTATGATTATGGACATGTTTAAATGTGGGACAGGAAGACCACGCATTACAGTCACCTTCTAGGAGAGTTAATCACAGCACAAACGAGCTTGATGTCATCATTGTGTAAGAACAACTGCTACATACATGTTTTCAATGTATGCGATTGAGTAGAAAGCTCATGTACTTATGCAAGCATCATATTGTGTATTACATGTTGCTGCTGTCACACATACATGGTTAATATAGTAGGATAGAGTTAGTTCTAAAGGCTTTTTACTATCATGTTGGAAATAAAAATGTTTCGTGAACTGCAACACTTTCTAATACATAGATCACAACCAATAAAATACCTCACAGACAGTTGCACCACCAATTACTAAGTGAATAGTGGAAAATGCTAGGGTTTACATGCAACAAGTGTACACTGACCTATAATCAAGTTGCTATCCCACACACATCACCCACTATCTTAATTGCATGACAGTCAGCAGACCCATGCTGCAAGGAAGCAAATTCTCAGCAGATTTTGCCACAAAACAACAAATAACAATAACCGTGCTCCATTGTTGATTACTTGTGGTGTCTTGTGCTATCTCACATCAGAAAATGTAATATATGCATCATTAAACTGGGAATACTAATAAGGAAGCACAACAATTACTGAATGAACATCACCCACTTGTCCAAAAAACATAACAAAATGCCAGAAAACATGCCCTATGATACTCTTTGTCCAGAATGTAGCATGTTACACATTAAGAGATGCTAAATAAGCCATTCTTACCTGTTACCACTATCATCATCATCAGCCATCTTTTTCTTATTTTCTACATGGGGTCAAGGTGTCATGTTAACTGTTGCCATCTCTCTCGATTCAGTGCCACACTCCTGCCTTCTACAACACTCATGCCTCATTGTCGCAGATTTCTCTCACACAATCCATCCACCTCTTTGCTGGATGTCCTTGTTTCCTTTTATCTTCATTCTGTCTGTCCCAAATCATCTTCACCAGATTATCTTTTGCTTTTCTGCCATGTGTCTGAACCACCGTAATCTGTTCTCTTTGACCTTTTCTGTAATTGGAGCTACTTTGGCTTCTGCTCTTATGTCCTTATTTCTTTGTTTGTCCCACAGTGTGCATCCTACCACCCTTCTCAGGCACTTCATTTCCATCACCTCCAGCTTCCTCACCTGCTCTGCCTTTACTGCCAGGTTTCTGTACTATACAGTATTACTGGTTGCACAACTGTCTTATACATCTTTTCTTTCAGCTTCTTTGTCATTCTTGTGTCATAGACTACACCTAAGACTCTATCCCAGTTGGCTGGAGCCCCTCTGATTCTAGCTTTGACCTCTTCATTCAGACTTTCCTTCTTCTCAACCACCCCTCCCAAATACTTGAACCTGTAAACCTTTTCCACTATCTTCCCTTCTATCTCATTTCTCAGCTTCTTCTGATTTTCCCCATTTGCTGCCATTACAACTGTCTTATCTGTACTCATTCATCCCATGTGGCGCTTGCCTCCCCATAGTGCCTTTTTTAAGCAATGTCATAACAACAAAATTCTTGACTTAAAAATATTTTCAAAAAGCAACCTCAAGGTTATGCTACTAAATGCTAGGAATGTAAACCTAAAACTGCAGTCAATGGAAGCAGCTCTCAGCTTAGAAGATGCTCAGATCTGTGCAGTCACAGAGATTTTGTTTAAACCTGTGGAAAGCAACCCGGCCATACTGGGTTATAATGCCTTCCACACATTCAGATCACAAACTGAAAGTGTGAGAACTAAAGGAGGTGGAGTATCAATATTCATCAAATATAAATACACCTTTAGATTGGTTAAACAAAAAGATTCCCTTGAACTAATCCAGGTCCAATTGACTGTAGGTAAGAACCATTTCCAAGTTATTGCCAGTTATAGGACCTCTTCCATGAACCAGGATACCCACACTGCATATTTGGATCTACTTGAATCATTCAAGATACAACCAAACACTCTGGTTTTAGGTGACTTTAACTACCCATCCATAGACTGGGTAAATTGTTTGTGTACTAACACACTTGCTCAAAGGTTCTTGGACTTCATCAACTTTAGTGCCCTGGACCAATTGGTTGACACCCCCACAAGGGGCCCAAACATTCTGGTGCTCACCAGCATGGGTGATCATTGCACCACCCCATATGTACAACCCTCCCTAGTGAAGTCTGATCATAAATCAGTCCCACTAGAAGTAACAATAACATCTGACCCCCACCCCCATTACCAGCAACTAGACTAAAAACTTCTCCAAAGCTAATTACAACCTAATATTGACTGCATTAATAGCTTCATGCAACTTAATATTGACTGCATTAATAGCTTCATAGCTTCATAGCCCTTGCCTTCACTGATGGCATGGAGACCTGTAGTGGGATTTACACCGATGCCTTGTATTGAAACAAGATCCTCAAGAAAGAACAAACTTGCCTGATGGACATCTGCCATTAACAGGTTATACAATAAGAGAAAGAAATTGCTGTCCAGGAGGAGGCAGGAACCATCACTGTATTGTATGTATTCCCTCCTCGGCCTAAACAAACAAATAAGACACCTCGTGAGGCATTCTAAAGCTAACTATGAATCCAAACTAGCCTCCTTCGCAAAGGATAACCTTAAGACCTTCTTTAGTTACATCAAAAACCTTAAAGAAAAAAACAGATCTGCACAGAACTGGTTGTTAATGGCACCACATATACTGAACCCATAGAAAAAGCCAACCTGCTGCCAGGTACAGTGAAAACTTCTCCCTCCTATCCTCGCCACATATCACCCAAAGCATCCATACCACCTGCCCTCCACCTAGTGTCTCCAAGGAGTAGGTCATAAACACTCTCTCCAAAGCTAAAAACACAACCTCTATGGGACCTGATAATATCACAGGCTGTGTTCTAAATGGATTAAAACAGGACCTAGCTGCACTGCTGGGTACTCTGTTTAACCACAGTTTAAGCAATGGTTTTGTACCTGCTGAATGGAAAACAGCAACCATCATCCTGTTGCATAAAAGAGACACTGCCACAGACCCTGTGAACTATAGACTCATAAGCCTGACCACCCTAATCTACAAGGCTATGGAAAGAATAATCATAGACCTTATCAACTAAGATATAGGAGACCTCAAACACTCGACCCGACCCAGTTTGGCTTTGTTAAAGGGAGATCCTACCTCTTGAACTTTGTGGACTTCTTTGAGACAGTCACCAAAACCCTGGATGAAGGCAAATAAATGCATATAGACCTGGACCTGGCCAGTGCCTTTGATACTATTCCCCACTCATGCATCATTGATAAATCCACCCAGATGGAGATCAACCCATATATTGTCAGGTGGGTTGCAAACCAGCTCACCGATAGAACACACACACTCAAATCAGGTATCTCTACCACCACCAGCAGACCAGTAACCAGTGGTGTTCCACAGGAATCTGTGCTGGGGCCCCTGCTGTTTGGAATCTACTTATTGGATGTACAGGCTAAAACAAAAGGCCTGTGGCTAACAAAGTTTACTGATGATTGCAAATTGGATGCAGTCATCGAGTCCCCAATTGATGTCAACATCCTACAAGAGGGACTTACTCAGACAAACAATTAGTGCCAGAGTCATGGGCTAAAACTCATTGCAAAAAAATGCATTATCATCCCCTTTGGCAAGGGCAATGTCTCTGCAAATTACCACATTAATAATAACACCCTAAGCATGCATCAGTGTTGAGAAATTTGGTCACACAGATTGACAGCAACCTTTCCTTTGACCACCACATCTCCACAGCAGGAAGAAAGCTTTTCTAACATGGCCCACACTCAAAGCAAGGGCATTGCATCCAGAACAAAAGAGGTTATAACCTTCCTGTACTCCTCACTCATCAGGCCAATAATAGATTACAGTGCTACCTTTGGTATATACCTTACCAGGCACCTGTAGCAACTGGAAAGACCTCAAAGGTTTCTTACAAAGAAAATGTAGGGTCTTCAGCATATGTCATATGCTGACAGACTGAAATCACTGTCACTATACTCTGTGTCTTACAGACTACTCAGAGGTGACCTATGCCTTGCATATAAAGCAATCTTGGATCCTACTGTAATGGAAATGCTGCACATTCATAAATGTAATAGTATAAGATGCACTCACTCTGGGGACCTGAACCTAGTGTGTGACATCAACAGGACTTTGTAGAGAGACAGATATGTCTTGCAGAGGATACTTCTCCTCTAAAACAAACTTCTAATTCAGGCAAAGCAGATCCCCTCACTGACCTTATTTAAGTGTAATTTGGATCATTCAATGGGAAACTGCAAATTCACCATGGGAGTTTCACCTGTGTCCCTCTTGGACATGGGCAGTAGTTGTTAACTTAATGGCTGATGTTCTTGGGAACAGGGGTTGTACTAGGTTTGTAACGGGCCTAGTGCCATTAGCCTAGTAACCTCCTATGAACCTATGAACTCCTCATATTTCCTTCTCTTCTTGGGGTGATAGAGCCCTGAGTAAATCCTTGAACTGTTTTCCATCCTCTCCAGTCAACTTTCAGGTCTGTTGACCTTAGAGCTTTCTCTGACCAGTGCTTGCAGCTGATCGTGGCAACCAGTGGTTTATGCTGTGGGATGACTTTGCAATCATTGATTCTTCCACAGGGCCCTTTCCTTATTAGGAGGAAGTCTACCTGAGTTGCATGTTGACCACTCTTGTATGTGATCTTGTGACTGTCTCTCTTTCTGAGCCATGTGTTGGCTACTCAAGTCATTTTCCAGACAGAAGTCTAGAATGGCATCTCCTGTTGCCTCACTCATGTGGACCAAGGCAGTCCTCATACCCTGTTCTGTCTGTCCCAATATGTGCATTCACTTCACCCATTATGAACACCAATTCATGTTGTCCTGCCTTATCTAGTAGGTCCTGCAACTGCTGTCTGAATGCACTCTTTTCTTCACTCTTGAAACCCTGCTGTAGGACATAGGCTGAGATTATGAACATGACCCTATCATTTCACTGGAGTCTGACTGTCATGAGCCTGTCACTAATTCTGATGATATGCCTCATTGCCTTCTGAAGCCCCTCTCTCTCACCACAATTCCCTCTCCATTTCTAGCCAGTCCTCCTGAGTAGTAGACTCTGGATCCCAAGCCAACTAGCTTTGCTGCACTGCCCTTCCATCTTGTCTCTTGGATACATAGGATGTCCAGTCTCCTCTGTATCATCATGTCACCCACTTGCAAGCTGTATCCTGTTAGTGAACCTACATTAAGTGTAGCAATTCTCAGCTCACATTTGGCAGGTTGAATGGTTTTACGTCCAGCTTTTGTTCAACAGAGCTATCCAAGTAATCCTGGCTGAGTAACTGGACATCAGCTGGCCAGTAGCTTATCGACCCAGGTATGCTTGGCTTTATGGCAGGCACACATTGCCCAACAAGGACACATACATCCCCACCCACCGTTAGTGTAGGTCTTAGTAGGCCGGGTCCTCAACCCACTTATCCCTGGCAACTATCCATACCCATTCTGGTGACATTAGTCAACATGACCATATAATCTAGGGCCATATTTTACACCATCAATTGGCTAGCCACAGTGTGCAGTCTGCGAACCATGTTCTCCTATCTTGAGGATACTGTGCACCATAGCAGATGCCCAAAGTAGTTGGGCTGTACAACTCTTCACCCTATAGGGCACCATATAAAGAGTGTGCTGCTGCTCACAGCTTCATTCATTGCTGAGTTTGAGATGAAAACTCTTAGCATGTTGTTTGGATGTGGGAGGATCCCACTGAGACACAGGGAGAAGATGCAAACTCTAAACAATCATTGGCTAGTGGTCAGGTTCAAACCTTGCACCTTGTGCATGAGAGGCAAAGACCTAAACTATTACGTCAACTTGTCTCATCTTGATTCAGCTATATGCAATGAATGTCAAGGTTGTCTTGAGATATGCACATTTCATCATATAAGAATTAATATCTCACTTGTCAGAAAAAAATACACTTGAGGGGATAACTTGAGTGTCATGTTACAATGCATATGGCTTCCAGCACAGGGAGTGCTAAAGTTGTCCTTTCTCTCTCCAAATGTAAATGTTCACAGTACATACTGTGGTCTTCTTCTTCTTCTTTCGGCTTTTCCAAGTTAGGGGTCGCCACAGCAGATCACCTATCTGCTCATGATTGGCAGTGGAGTTTTATGGTGTCGAGTTGCTAGCCCAACCTTCCACAGAAGGCACATACATGCACGCACTCATGCCTAGGGCCAATCTAGAGTGTCCGATCCACCTACAGCATGTCTTTGGGATGTATGAGGAAACCGGAGCACCCAGAGGAAACCCACGTGACCACAGGGAGGACATGCAGACTCCACACAGAAGGAACCCCTAAACATGAATTATATTGTAGAAACTAAGCCTGCCAGCTAGCATTCTCTCACACACAGTTAGTATTTGCACCTTGTCAGATTTGAACACCTGTCTGAGTGCATAGTCCATAGAAATGTATATCAGCCAAAGACACTAGAGAACAAATTATGTCTTAGGTATCATAAAGTACACACTTGAAGGGATTACAATAGCAGTGCATTGAAATGATTATCCCTCCTCTAAACTGTAGTTGATGTTTCAAAATCTTGTAGTCATGTTAGTTTTCACATGTGCAAGTCAGCCATATCACCATCTGTTATTAAGCCTGCCCTGTCTTTCAGTATTGCCTTTTACACAAACCTTATTTATTTATTGCAAGATTTGAACCTCCCCTATCTAGCATCCACACTCTACAGAACTGCTTACTAACTGCTAATGCCACGGAAGAAATCATAAGTGTCAGAAGTCCCATGCCTAAAGGAATGACTTCAGTGGTGTGTGAAGCTATCTAGCTGACCTAAAATGTATTTGAGGGATAAAAATCAGTCCTGTAAGTTTTACTCCTATGTGGAATTATCCATATGACATATGTTAACCAAGCCATCGCTACCTATTTTCAGATATCTGTTATACAGCCACAGTAGTTAAACATTGTGGATTCCAAACCTTTACCTATTTAAACCCACACTCCAGTGATTTATTTATTAACTGCTTACACCACCGAATTCATAGTATAGGAGTAAGAAAGCACACACTTGAAGTGATGATTTAAGCACCGTGTTTGAATACTTATGCTTCCCTAAAATGTAATTTAAGGGCTCACAACAGTTCAGCCATAAAGACAAATGTTGGTTTTCATATCATCATGTGTTTATTAAGCCTGTCCTGTCTGCCATTATAGTCTAATGCATATACAGTATTTACATATCACCAACATCTACAGCACTTATACATCACCAAATCTGGACTCTTGCCTACCTAGGACCGCACACTACGGAACTCGGAATTAGCTGCTCACTCCACAGGAGAAGCCTTTCTTCAAATGTGACACAGCACACATTTAAAGAAATGATGTCATCATTGTGCTGCCAGGCAGATGTTTAGTACAAAAGGGAATGAAAGAGTTGGGGGAGTCCTCTCCCTGTGTAAATGTTTCCACTGAGTGGAAGTGTACATACCAAATCTGTTAGATAAGCAAGTCCTACCTGTCACTATAGTCAGACACACTCCTGTGAGTTAACCATTGCTGGAGTTGGAAGCATGACTCTAGGGAATTGTGTATTAACCATTCACACCACAGGAGAAGTCTTATTATATGAGCTGGACAGCACATAGTTGTAGTTTACATGATATACTGTATGTTTGGGGGAGTGGGCAATATGGTCTGATAGACAAAAACATCAATGTGTTGATCACACCTTATACATACTGTAGCAATACATCATATATCACATAATTCACATTAATTGTTATGTTGTGAATAATATATGTGTATGTGTCACAGTATGGTATATTAAGTGACAGTCTCAGATGTCAATCAGTGGCGTGCCACCCATACCTTTCTGAGTATTTAGCTCAAGATTATTGCATGAAAGTCTTGTGTTTTTGTGGTTCAGTGACAAGTCTTTGTAATGTGTTTACAATATGCAAGGTAGCTACACTATATCTGGGCTGTGCCTGCAAATGGTCTATTGCGATCAGTGTACTACTCTGGTAAACAAACTAAATAAAAATAAAATAAATAACTCCTCCTATCTTGACCATAATATGCCAGTAAACCACATCCAAGTAAGACAAGCCCCTGACATTACTTACAGTCTGCCACAATCGTTTACAGAGGCACACAAATGACAACTTCATCTGTGCAGCTGATGGCAAAATATTGGTTCATGTATAATCATTTTTTGGATTTTTTTTAGTTTAGAATGAGAAGAAGCAGTGGCCTTTGCTGCACAATGTCAAGCTTTCTAGAAATTAACAGAACAGGCATATAGATATTTCTGTTTCTGAGGTACTGTTTTTCACTCATACCTCACTTATACATGCTGCTGTAGCCATTTGTGGAACTATGGCAGTCTGACCCCCTGTGGCCACTGTAATGGTCTGTGTGTATTAATCTGTTGTTTCTCATCTAAACAATCTTGTCTTGATTTGTGATTTACAGTGCACTTCCCTGGTAAGAGAAGTTTTATTTGAATGTATATTTTATTTCTTACCACTGTTTTTCACTGTTTATAGGAAGGAAGGGATAACTCATAGACAAGAAGATTTACGTCGATTTGTATTTTGTGGCTTTACCTTTAATTTTCACTGTTTGTTGGTAGAAAGGGATAGGTTTTAGACAGGCAAACTCTAGTGATCCTAAGGGACTTAGCTATAAAGTCACACAGACTGCAAAGAAGACAATCCAGAGCTTATCTAAGCAATCCTGTACTGGTTTGTGATTTATAGATCTTACTGTTAAAAAGTGGTGAGAATTTGAGCAATAATGAGCAGATGCTACTCCATGCGCTGTGAAGAAATTCCAACTTTTGTCTGAAGTTCAGAACTTGCACCGTCAGAGCAACAACGTTAATGTACTTACTTTTATATTTAGTTGAAGATCATTTGTATGATTTTTCACACATAAGTTGATTTAAGTTCTCTTTGAATTCCCTGGTAAAAGATTTTGATTATTCTTTTCTTTTACAGTGTTTTTTCATTTGCAGCTGAATATGGAGTCCTTAAATGAGTCCTTAAATGAGTATGCATTAATGATTTGCTAAAGCAAAAATATCTTGTACAATGTAATAAATGCTATGTATAATTAAAGGTATCACATGATAACACTGGTGATCTGTGTTCTTCATGTAAAAAGGTGGATGATTTGCTTACCATTATTGGTAGTAAATTTGGACTTACTGATGACAATTGTACTTGTACAATTGGCATATATTAATGACTGGACAGGTGAGAAAAATAATGTTAGACAAAGAGCAAATAGAAAACATTTAGGAAAGGATGTGTCTATTGTCTGTAAAGATCAGTCAACCTCTGTGAAACAAGATGATGCCCCTGACAACTTTGTAATTTTGGATACAAGTGTCACAAAAGGAGATAATGCCACCCAAACGTCCAGTCTGGTGGACCCCAGCCATTAACAAACTTTACAATAAGAGGAGAAAGCTATTACATGATAGAACAAAATCCATAAAAGGGAAGTCACCCCTGATCATTATTAGTAAAAAAATACGAGCACTCATAAAATCAACTAAGGACAATTTTGAGAGAAAAATTGCCATGGATTCAAAGGACAATCATAAGGCCTTTTTCAGCTATGTTAGGAACCTGGGTGGAAACTCCCAGATATGCTCAGAATTAGTCCAAAATGATACAAAAATCACTGAACCCACAGACATTGCCAACATACTGGCAGACAGGTTCAGTGCAAACTTCACCCCCTCTCCCCCCTAAAGGAGAGATAACTATCCCAGCAGAGTGTAGCCTCCCAGACATCTCAAATGCGCAGGTGACAGCTGCTCTCTCTAAAGCTAAAAACACAGCATCAATGGGACTGGATGGTGTCCCCGGCTGTGTGCTACACAAGCTAAATGAGGAATTAAACCCGCACATAAGGCAGCTGTTTAATCTCAGCCTTACCACAGGATACGTGCCCAAGGAGTGGCGTACGGCAACTGTGGTCCCATTCCACAAAGGCGGTGCCTCTACGGACCCTGGTAATTACCGCCCCATAAGCTTAACAAGTCTAGTCTGCAAAGCTATGGAGAGGATTATAATGGAGCTCATAAACAAAGATATAGGGGACTTGCAGACATTGGACCCGACCCAGTTTGGCTTCGTCAAGGGCAGATCATGCCTTTTGAACTTGGTCGACTTCTTCGAAACAGTCACCAAGGCCATTGATGAGGGAAAGGCAGTCCATACAGCCTACCTTGACCTTGCAAAGGCCTTCGACACAATACCCCACTCGGGTATTGTAGAAAAACTTACCAGCTTAAATGTAAACCCATATGTCACAAGATGGGTTGCAAACTGGCTTAAGGACAGAACCCACAGGGTTAGAGTTGCTGGCGCTATGTCAGACTCCAAGCCGGTCACAAGTAGTGTCCCTCAGGGCTCAGTCCTTGGCCCCCTATTGTTCGGCATCTACTTCTCAGAAGTACAGGCCAACATGGGAGGACTTTGGCTGACAAAGTTTGCAGACGACTGCAAACTGGGCGCCATAGTGGAAAGTGCATCGGACACGGATATCCTTCAGAAGGGACTCACAGAAACAGATAGCTGGTGCCAGAGCCATGGCCTGAAGTTAAACGCCAAAAAATGTACAGTCATACCCTTCGGGAAAAACAAGGTAACCCCAAGCTGCCATATAGGTGGCAATCCACTAAGCACAGAAGAGGTTATCAGGGACCTGGGGACCCAGGTTGACAGTGGCCTTTCTTTTGACACTCACGTTGCTAAAGTGGTTAGAAAGACCTTCTACATTGCCCATCTGATCATGAAGGGATTCACATCCAGATCTAGTGAGGTCATTGTTCCCCTGTACTCTTCACTTATCAGACCAATGATCGAGTACAATGCCCCATTCGGGTTGTATATCACCCGACATCTGCAGCAATTGGAGAGACCCCAAAAGTTCCTCACCAAAAGGATAAAGGGACTCCAAAATCTGTCATATGCTGTCAGATTGAAGAAACTCCAGCTCTATTCAGTTGCATACCGTCTGCTCAGAGGTGACATGTGCCTGACATACAAGGCCATGTCCAACCCGGAATTAATGGACATGCTTCACCTCAAAAAATCCAAATCCACCAAAACCACTAGAGCAAGCGACTTAAACCTTAGCACGGATATAAATAGGACATGGTGGAGGGATAGATTTATCACTCAGAGACTCCCTATGCTGTGGAATAAAATCCCGATCCATGTGAGGCAGAGCACCTCGCTGGCTCTGTTCAAGAGAAATCTTGACCTGTGGATGGGAGATCGTAGGTTTATCCCGGGAATCATCTCTGTGTCACTGCTGGACAGAGGCACAACACACTAATGGGCACAGTATTTTTTCATATAAGGGGTGGCGTAAGCCACAAAAATTTGGGCTAGGCTTATAAATGCCTTAGGGCCGATAGCCTAGTATAAACCTATGAACCTATGAACCTATGAACCAAGCTATCTGGAATTTTATAAATAATTATATGTCATTTGAATATTAATATGATTTATATAGAAGTGTGACAGCAGGAGATACTGCCAGCCCATTTAGCTGGACTTTTGGTTGTGTGTCATCTGTGAATATCAGCATGATGTAATTGATTGTATTACAACTGTATTAGAACTGTATGTCATATTGTGCAGATGTGTGTGGAAAAGATATTTTGTAAGATACTGAGCAGAAATGTACATACACTATTCTATCTGTTTAGATGTATAAGAACTTTAACAATGGGAACTTAAACACAAGAAGTTAACTGCAAAAGAACAGCTGAAAACTTAAATTACTTTATAACCACATAAAAGAGATGTCAGCTTTCAGTTTCAGTGCAACAGGAGACATGCCCCGGGATTCAAGAAGCTTGGCGCAAGGATGGTTTTAGCCCTGCGCCAAGCATCCTCACTACAGATGGTGCAGCAGCGCCATATGAATAAGTATGAGGGCTTGCCGCCACACCCTTGACATGCACAGGAAATGTGTGCAAGTGCAGGGGGTGTGTACAAGTGCTCGGTGGAGGCGTAAACATGCCCCGACTGTTGCACAACCTACTATGCCTACTAGTAGAGCCTGCCTCTAATAGTAAGTCAGTAATTCAGGGTCCGTGGATACTTAAATGTATGCTAAGCATAGAAGAGTGTCCACCAGTAAGCATGTGTAAGTGCGTTTGCTTGGGGTATGTATTGCTTTACAGACTCACACATACATATATATATATATATATATATATATATATATATATATATATATATATATATACATATATAGATAGATAGATATATATATACAGTTCCACTTCATATCATCGAATTATCATTTCATCGAAAACTCATATCATCGAAACTCAAATCATTGAAAACTATAAAGCAACTACAAATAACATTGCACAAAGTTTTTACTGCATTTATGCAAGGGGGGCAAGCCCCCTGCACCCCCCCCCTTAAATAAATATACCAACTTCAAGGTTGCACTACAGTGGGGGAAAAAGGTAATTTCCT